>NC_088924.1:15072500-15130000 GCF_038396675.1 Hydra vulgaris | reverse complement strand
GTATAAGAGTGGGCTACAAATTTATGTTAAACTCTAACCACTGGGCGTATAGGATGGATAGAGGCGACACCAAACCACCATCTTACCCGTATGAAACTGAACACTTTTTTTTCAGGAAAAAAGTTTTTTTTAAGAGAAATTGTTTAAAAAAAGTTGTTATAAATTTATATTAAACCACCAAAATATATAAGAGGTGAATTTTAGCATTAGAGGTGGGTGTAGTGACAATGGTTTGATACACCCTCAAAGTATCAAAAATGTCTTAATTTTATAAATATATTTTTACTAAAATGAGTAAATTAGAATACAATATAAAATTATGCTATACAAGATTTTACATATACAAGTGGTGTTTATATTCAGGAGGGGTGTATGTACCCTCCCTCCTTTCTTTTTGCTCAACCTAAGAAATAAATAAAAAAATGATAAAACAATGCAATTACTGTTTTCAAAATTTGAATAATAAATTTAAAAATATTTATAAAATTGAGAAAAATAAATTCATCCCAGAAATCTACCAAATATGGGAGATAAATAGAGAACTCATAGTAGATGTGTAGTAGATCAAAGATAATGATATTTTAAATCTATATAGTCAAAAACTATATCTTGAAATATCTTATTGGTTATTTAAAGTTCAACAACAAAGAAGTATAACATATTTTACTAGATTAAAAGATACATTAGTGGTGCATCCATGGTCATAAGAGAGGGGGCATTTGACCCCCCTCCCAACCTAATTAAGTGTAATGAATTTTCATTTGAAAGAAATATTTTTGAATAATAAAATATGGAGAATAAGTTACTAAAACATTCTCCTACTACTGAGGGACTTCTATTATCAGTCAATAGTGGTAAAAAAAGGTAATCAAATATCAACCTTTATAAATCTTTCAATCTTTCATATAGTGCTTGACAGAAGTTTGTTTTAAAAAGCTGTTTCAAACTAAAAAATGCATAAAATTTTATTAACAAAAAATAATGTTTGATTATTTTAATATTTTGTTTTATATACTTTTGTCTTGGTTTTTAGTAAATGATTGCAATGATAAATTCCATTAATGAGATTATTTAGTTATCATTTTTATAATAATAATAGACACCAAGTGAAGGTAAGCCAGAACCATCTATCAAAAATTTCAAGTCACAGCACTCGTGATGTTTGCAAGTCACAGCACTTTCAATGAGTTTTTGCAAGTTACAGCACTTACATTGAGTTTTTGCAAGTCACAGCACTTACAATGAGTTTTTGCAAGTCACAGTACTTACAATGAGTTTTTGCAAGTCACAGCACTTGTGATGAGTTTTTGCAATTTTTGGGGAGTCTAATTAATAAAATTGTAACTCGCCTGAGACAACATCTGCAGCAAGTTAGATCTTTTTTATACAATTTTCAACAGCCTCAATACCAGTTTCATCATGCCATTATATAAAACAGATTTTGCATGTAATTAGATCGTATTAGATCAAAAGCTAATGCAGCGCATAAATATTTTTAAATGACTAAACATCTAAACAATTCAAACTTAACTTAATGATTGTTTGTTCTAAATTGGCTATAGAAAAAAAAAAACTCAATAAAAAATAAGTAATAAGTATATAAGTAGAGATGGTCGGACATGGGCCAAATTATGTCCGATGTGCGACCGAGTCAAAAAAATTTTACAAGATGATTGATCGGTTTGAATTGAAAAATTTTCAACGGTGTCCGTGATCATAATGTTCGGTTCTGATTGAAGAATGTTTTGTTCGATGTCCGCCATTGTCCGACTTTTTTATGGCCGCCATGTTCGGCGTCCGACCGGGCCAGCATTTCTGGGCCAAATCGATTAAAATTGATTGACTTTTGCGAAACAATAGCAAAAGTCTTGAAATAATTTAAAGTTGTGGTAAATAATTTGGATTAAAATGGAATAAATTCAAGAGAGAAAATAATGCTGAACAAGTCATACAACCAAACAGTCGAACACTTTCGAAAGTGTTCGACTGTTTGGTTGTATGACTTGTTCAGCATTATTTTCTCTCTTGAATTTATTCCATTTTAATCCAAATTATTTACCACAACTTTAAATTATTTCAAGACTTTTGCTATTGTTTCGCAGTGGAAGCTATTAAAGTTCCACCACTTATTTGGAACACATCAGGCCGTTGTAGTTCTGAGGGAAGAGAAGAGATATTTTAATTAAGTGCTAGAGAGTGCAAGGTAAATTACCATATTCGGACAGGTGTCCAGTATTGAGAAGTGAATTTCAGAGGGGAATATGATTCAGTGTCCAGTTCTGTGTACAGTAAGTGTCCTTTAAGTGTTCTGTACGTTGTTTTGATTATTGTGTTTTGACGTTTCTGGGGTGATTATTTAGTTGACGTTTACCGGAAAATAAATGCGTTACAATTAATAGTTAATTGTTATAGTGGAAATATTCATTTTTTCTGGAGATTCTAAGTTATGGTTACTGTATATTTTAGTTTATAGTTTATAGTTGATATCGTTTAAACCTTTGTTTTATCTTAGTTTAAATTTTTTTATTAAAAATCCCGATGTATGCGAAACTATGCTATGGTTGTACTCTTGTTGCTTGTGAACAGATATCTGAAGAGCATGAAACGTGCGCACATATAAACGTTAAATATTTAGTTTATTTCGATTCTATTGTTATCTTGTTGTAAACTTTTAATGGTCTATTTTTCTATATATACGCATCATAGCTTTGTATGTGACCGCAGAAAAGTTGAGTAATTCTCCAGGTGTGTTTTTCATGCTTTTTTTCATGGGAATTATTTTTTGTTTGTGGTTTTATTTCCGATTATTCACCACAGCTTTAAATTATTTCAAGACTTTTAAAAGTTTCATTCTCCTTGGACTACAGGATATTGGTGAATATTAGTTACACATTTTCGAGAAATTATTACACAAAAATACAAAATGACGCATGTTATAAAAGATATCTATGAGACTTCAGATGAAGTCATTGAACTTAATGCAATTTTAAATGAACAAATTTCCAGTGGTTCTGTTCTTTTGAAAGCGAAAACTACTGGTGTAGGCAAGTCAGAAGTTTGGATGAATTTTTCTTTGCTCTTCAAATTACATGCCACCAAACCTGTCAAAAATATTGCAGTTTGTAACATTTGTAAAAAAGCTGTTCACCAAAAGCTAAGTAGCACTACTACTTTGATCAGACATTTAAAAACACATGCCCCAACAGCTCAAGATCCTTCACAGTCTATTTTGCCAGTAATAAAAAAGGAAAATTCTACCTTCAAAACATCTGTGCAAGTTCATAAAAACCACAAGAATGCGATGTTGAATAGTTGTCTTGCGTTATTTAGTACTGATCTTCGTCCATTTGTAACAATTTACAACAAACACAAAGTTGCTGAAGCCATGAAAACTAGTGCTTCAAAGTCTAGAATCACAATCAGCCGAATACTCAAAGCGAAACTAGAAAGAAGTGGTGTAGACATAACTACTGACATTTGGACTGATGATTTTCACAGAAACTCATATCTATCGATGACGCTGCATTGGGTTGAAAATAATCAAGTACAGGAGGCGGCAATGGCTTTTTCTGTGTTACCTTCTATTTCAAAAACTGACACTGTCGTTTCTTGATATCTCATTGACAATTTTAAAAAGGTAGATGCCTATACTGCTGGCGGACTGAGACAAATAATTTTCACTACTGATCAAGGTTCTAATATTTTGAGTGCTTTCAAAGATAGTGGCTTTGTAGTAGCAATAGAAGATATAGACATTCGTCCAGAAATCTTGCAATTGACAAGAATTTCATGTAGCAGCCACATCTTGAACAATGTTTTGACAAAACTTTTTAAACCATCTGAACTGAAAATTCACTGCTTATCTTTGCATGATCTTCTTCACAATTGTTATCAAGTTGTTACATTCATGAAGAGTGGAAATGTGAATACAAAATTAAGCCGGACTCTAAAAAGATATGTAACTACACGTTGGAATTCACATCTGGCACTCTTTAAAGGAGTCCTTCTAATGTATGATGAATTGTTGATTCATTTACGAGGAACTAATAAAATGGTAGCAATTGAGGCAATCGACAAAAATCAGTTGGAGGTTTTGGTTAAATTTTTAAAAGTTTTCAAAGCTGCAAGTGATGATTTGGAAGGGTCAACCTATCCAACAATTTATATGCCAATTTTGTTAAATTTTAGTATGCAAGATTACTTCAAGTCTTTCTCCTCATCTTTTGCACAGATTCCTTTGAACATTACTCCTGAATCAGACAATCCTGAGTCTTATGTAATTGCTGATGACACTGACTTGGCAAACACTCTTCCAGTTGAAAACTTCTTGCGTTGGATTAATGATTCTGACTTTGAAACTCAATATGATTCTCAGGTCTTCACACAAGACTATGAAAACCAAAGAGATATTATTACGTACTTGTCAAGTTTTGCAACTGACATTTTGTCTGATAAATTCAAAATAAGTCATATTCATTGCATTAGTTTGTTTCTTATTCCTTTTTGCAAGTCTTTCAAAGTCTTCGGACAAAATGCTTCTGCCAAACTTATAGAAACAAAGAAAAACCTGCGACGTCTTATACAATATTGTAATTTTGAAAAGACAAACTCATCACCGACCAATTCTCCACCTCAGAAAAAGCAGCACTCCTCTACCAAGCCTTTTTCTAACCACATTTTGCCTTCACTTTCTTCCTTTATTGACTCAACAGCCCCTGTTGAGAATAATGAAATTGAACAATATAGTAGAACTGAAGTTGTGGCACCAAATGTTCAAGATTTAAAAAATTTGGGTAATGAAGCACTAAAGTGGTGGGGAAAAATAAAGAGACATTTCCAGTATTGTTCATTGTATCTAGCTTTGTTCTTGCCATTCCTGCTACCTCAGCCCCAAGTGAACGAATGAATTCCATTGCAAAGCTGATTACTAATGACAGGAGAGCCAATCTTGCACCAGAAATAATTGAAGCCTTGATGCTACTTCGAATGGACAAGGAACTGCAAAATTCCCATTTCAATGCCAAGGACAAACACTAAGAAAACTTATTGAAAACTTACTCAACTTTTTTTTTAAATTTACTACCGATATATACTAGTACTAGAAATTACTACGAACCTGTAAATATGAAATACCAATAAATATGAAGAATTACAACAACAACAAAAAATTGTCCGATTCTTGTGTCATTTTTTAGTTCAATGACTATTCGGTGATCGATCGGTGTTCGGTTTGACATAAATTTTTCCGTCTGGTGTTTGGGGTGTCCGGGTTGTTTGACAAAATTATTGTTGCTTGTGTTTGACCGGTTCGGTGGTTCGGACCGTACGAACACGGGCGAACAGAAAAATGTCAATCAGTCCGAACATCTCTATATATAAGAATACAACTATTAATAAATGATGTGATTGGACAACAACCTCCACATCAATAATAAATAACTGTAATTATATACTATCAGTAAACAACTATGTAATAAAATAATAAATCATATAACAGGAGTTTAACTGGCTTATATTTATTCTTTCTTGATCAACTTCATCTAAACAATAATTAAATTTTAAATAAGAAATAAATAAAAAATAAAATAAAAAAAACTTTATTTTTACAAAGCAATATAAACATTTTCATATACTATATATATTGATCTCTAATAAAAAGTATATAACTATTATGAAATTGAAGAGATAAAATAACTAACTGATAATGTTGGCTGACTCTGTTGAAATACCTTAAGCAGCTAAAATAGTATAACAAATGTTTTTTATTTGTTAAGTTATATGTATTATAAACAATGCTTTTGGTTATTAAATGACGTTTAAAATGTTTTACCTCTAACAAATAACCTATTACTAATCTGGCTAATCACCTAAACCTTTGTTTATAATACATATAATTTTTATAAAGAAAAACGTTTTAAACTTTAAACTTTTATTAAAATTTAATAAAAGTTTATCTAAATATTTTTGTAATATAAAGGTAAAAATTAAAATTTTTTTAATAAGTTAAATTAAAAAAAGAACACATTAAAAATAGTGTCATAATTTTATATTAAAATAAAGAAAATGTTTATATAATGGATTTGAATGAAATAATACATAAAAACCTTCATAATTTTCTAGACTGTTCATTTCTTAATAGTTTATCTAAATCAAATGTAAAATAAAATAATTAAGTAACCCCTCTGCCTTCCAAATTGACATCAGAAAAAGATTAGGTACCAAAAGTGCTACTAAAAGTAGGGTGTCTGCTACTAAAAATTAATGAAATTTTGCAGGTGCATAGATAAATGAAAAATCTAGGTGAAAAAATATAATTTATATTAATATATATATATATATATATATATATATATATATATATATATATATATATATATATATATATATATATATATATATATATATTGCCCATTCTGCTGATAACACAAAACAACACCAATATACTGCCCTACTTTCCTCATCAACAATGAAATGATACCTGTTAGAACATAATATAACAACAGTTATAAATTATCATTATCATTTGTAATAAATATGTATGTTTATCTTCTGGCATATTTTTTGTTTTTCTCTTCTCAATCAGTATTATATCATTTTCCAATACAAAATTCACTCGATTACTTGCCTTAATATCAGCATTATATTTGAGCTTTATTTGTTTTGCCTTTGTTTTTGATGCTTTTTTAAAGCCTTCAAATTTTTTTTGTACCCTTAAAATTACGTGTGCTCACTGTAATTTTAATTTTTTATTTTTCAAGTCTTGTATATCTGTTCTTAAAGTTTTATTAATTTACTATTTCATTTAAGATATTTATTACAATATATATTTAACATAATTCTTATAAGAATACATATACTATTCAATAGATAAGTTTTTAAGGCGTGAGAAAAAAAGTGGAGCATTCGCCATTTATCAAGGCTTTAGTAATGAGATAAATAAAGACTACAATTAAGTGAGAAATGAACTGGCTACTGCCTTCTCTGCTTCTCCGCTAACAGCATACGAAGAGTTTGTAAATTGCCATCTTAAAAAGAATGAGTTCGTCGACGTATATCTAGCAGAATAAACAAGGCTGAGCAGGCTAATATCATCTCACATAAGCGAAGAGTGGATAAGGTACGCATTCATTCTCATATTATCTGATGAAGCAAGAAAACGACTGCAATTTGCATGTTCAATATCAACCATGTCGCTGTACCAGATTGCTGAAAAATCAAGAAGTTTAGTCATTTTATGTTGCAAAAAATCATGTTTTGTTAGTTGTGTGAATCGTGTTGCCATTAGTCTAAGGCAGGTTTCTCAAGGATGCTAACAAAAGACCATAACATGCTACCACCGTGATGAGGGTGGACATATCAGTTGAAAAAGCAGTTAATAAATTATGTCAAATCTTGCAGGTTTGACATAAAAAACGTCAAACCTGCAAGAGAAAAGGTTTTCATGATGAATGGGAAGTCAATATGACCAGTTGAGGGTGTTCAAGTCAGGAAAGGCGGTGAAACCATAAAGTTCAACGTAGAACAACTAATTATTGCAGTCTCTCAAGAAAAAATGAATGAAGTATCCTTGTCTACTGTTCAAAAACTAATTGATGAAGACTTCATAGCAGAATTCAAAAATGGCAGTGTCTTGGAAATAGCTGCTAGAAGCACTAATTTTAACAAACAAAATTCCAAATTATCATATCTCTGAAAATGTTAAAAGTGAGTACGCAATGGAAATACGAGCATGGATAACACAGGAATGGCTGAAACAATTTGAAGGGATATTTAATGGCCTCATTCCGTTGATGGCAGTAATTCAACGAAACAAATTAAAAGTATATCTGTTGATAGACTACCATGAGCTGAATCAATTTGTATCCAGTTGTACTGCAGCTGTCGATTTTTGCAGTACCAAACTTTGTAGCTGGAGAAAGTTGGAAGAAAATCTTGAGATAATTGATTTAAAGAAAGCGTATCTGCATATGTTGATAAAGCATTATGGAAATATCCAGTTGTGGAATATGAAGGGCAGCGTTACTGTTTAACAAGATTGAGTTTTGGTTTGAATTAGACACCCAGAATAATGACTAAAATCTTAAGGAAGGTATTTAGACAAAATTATCGAATCTGGGACGGGTTTATTTATTGATGACATCATTGTCAATAATGACATAGTGTCAAGTTGCAGGGTTCATGAGCTCTTGAAAAAATGGATGCAAAGCTTGAATTCAAAGTTCCCGGAAAAACTTGTCAGTGGTTGTGTGCTCGGATTGCGAGTGTACAATTCAAACAAGTCTGTTGGAAACGTGACAACATACTTAAAGCTCCTGAGGAAAAAATGACATGTTGGCAAATCTTTTCTTGGTGCAGACAGCTGTACGAGCATTTTCTGATTGCAAACTAATTGCGCTCTTTGTGCAACTATCTGAAAAGGGTGTCGAGTAGCTGTGGATGGGACTCTTTGGTTGATAAATGTGTTGTCAAATTCGTAAGCAGTTTAAAGAAAAGAATAATAAAGGAAGATCCTTTATTAGTCTTTTCTTTAAACTGCTGGAACATCAGAAACACTTTTGAAGCAGCAGTGTGGTGCAATGCAAGCAGTTTAGCTGTTGGCATAGTTTTGCAATTAGCTGGGGAAATAGTAGAAGACTATTCATTACTGAGGAAACAAGATGATATGGCTCACAACAATCTTGCAGAGTTAAAAGCCATGATAAAAAGACTTAATCTAGCAACAAAATGGGGATTTAATTGTATTACCATAAAAGGTGATTTGGCTACTGTTGTCGGCTAGTTGAGCTCCTTAATTATTGGCAGCAAACTTGTTTGAGTACACAGTATTGGAGAACCTTTTGTCTTTTGCTGGTTGTCGTTAATTGAAGAACTTGTGAAGGAGTGTGGTATACAAATAAAACTTCTTCTGGTAAAGTTAGCAGAAAATAAAGCTGGCGCTCTTACGAGGGTACCACAGTACTGGCTGCATTCAAACCATTCTGCAATGGTAGCAAATAGCATACTGCCTGATGTAAAATCGTTTTATAGTCTTCATCACTTTGGAATTAATCGAACCCTCTATCTGATGAAACAGACATACCCAAAGGAGAAAGTTTGCAGATCAGTTGTAAAAAGTTGTGGAAGATGTTTATCAGTGAATCCTGCGCCAATTAGATGGGAACAAGGAAATCTTGAAGTTGGAAAGAGCTGGCACTTTTGAGCTGTTAGCGTAACTCGCTATAAATCAGAGATTTATTTATCTATTATTGACTGTGGCAAAAAGAGAAAATTTGCAAGTTAGAGAAAGCTACTAAATGAGAAAGGAACAACAGTGCTTCCAATTAGATGAAATATTCTAAGAAAGAGGACCTCCGTGGCAAGTTCTACTTGACTACAGAAAGACTTTTTGCTCAAAACTTGTTTGTGAACTATGTGCAGAATAGGGAGTGTCCATCCTGTTTCGTTGTGCTTACAGGCCATCTAGAAATGGAGTTGTTAAATGTCATCATCACACAATTAAATGTATAGCAGCTAGAAGTGGCAAAGATCTGTTAAAGATTGTATATTAGTATAACATAGCTTCCAGAACTAATGGTGAGGAAATGTCACTCCTCTACAAAGCTGTATTCTCCTATGAGTGGAAACCACATACAATTTCTGCCAAAACTAACAAGGTAGTTCTCCACAGCTATACACAAGGACAAGAAGTGTTTGTTAAACCACCTGACTCAAAATGTACGAATGAGTTGATTAGAGAAAGGTTCTCTGATGCAGGGTGAGGAGTTTTGGTAGAAATCAATTGGTTTTCGAGACACATGTCAGATGTTCATCCTGCTCTCATTGCAGCTAACTTGTGTACTATAGAATTGGAAGAACCAGAGGATTGACATGAGTGCAGAAGTTTCCTGATAAGTATACCGACTTTGTGATCTAGAGATCAAGGGGTGTTGTAACTAGTGTAAATAACTGTATTTAAATAAACTATTATTTTTTTGCATCAGAAGGAACATTCTGGGTGCGTCATATATTGTATTGTACATAACGTTTGTTATACCCTTGGTATAAGAAACATTATTAACATTTTATACAATTTTTTTCAAACTTTAAATGGAGACATTAAACATTAGATGGAAATTTTTTTTTCCATGAAATTTGGCAGGTAGCAAGAAAAAAGTTTTTTTTTTTAATGTAAGAATATATTAGTAAAAACACCAGCATTCCTTCAAAATATACCTAATGCACAAACAACAAGGAAGTTTTAACAACAATAAATTTATTGTAAACAAGATTTTATAAAAAAGAATTCTGTGCAGAAATGCGGTAATGCAGTAATTAATATAATTATAATTATATTAATATAATTTAACCAATGAAAAATGTATGTCAAGCAAAATAACAACTTCAAAGAAAGTTTTTATTTCTGAAAAGATTTGTAACGAAACATTAGAAAATATATTTAGCACTAGAGGCCTTTCAATGTTTCATCAGTAGTGCTAGTTTAAGTGCTTTTTTAAAACAGGAAGTGTTAAAAGTAAGCTTTTGTTTATGCAAATGGCTTTTATACAACAATAAATTTTTATCACTTTTAAGTTCTAGAAAAAAGAAAAGCTGGAAAAATGGTTCCATTACTTTTTTATTTATATGTTAGCAACCATACACATGGAACCATGTGTATTTCAAAAGAACCATGGAACCATATGTATTTCAATATTCAACAGACAGATTTGACAACCTTGTCAAATCTGTCTGTTGAATGGCTTGTTCTACAACTTGAAATATGACCATTTGTGCGATTTCTCAAATTATTTGTTTTTCCAGTATATGTTGGTTGACCGTTACATGATAAATATTTTAAATAATAAATGACATTCTTGCTGTTACAAGTAATGTGACTTTTAATGTTCCAGATAGTACCATTGGATGTTCCAAAATTTTTCAATGGCTATCATTACATTTAAAAATTATCTTTTTATTGTTAGATGTTACGGAATTAAATTTAGCAAAAGTAAGTTGTCTCAGTAAATTTGGTGGTTGTTTGTAAGCTATTACAGGATAGTTAGATGAATATATTTTTTTTTCAAGATATGTATGTTTCAATTCTTAACTCCCTTCTGCAGAATGCTAGAAGGTTTATAATATAACTGTATGGTAGGCAGCAATCGGGATTTTATTTAAACATATAAACATGTAACAAAATGTTTCAATATTTAGAGATTAGAATAAATTTGTTATACTCTTTCACTAGAGATTGACTGAATTGAAGATTAGTTTTAGTTAGTACAGGCTGGCAGTTTAGATTACTGTAAAATGTGGTGACTAAAGGAAAGATGCTGTTGAGCTGGTCCTGTGCAATTTTCCATTATGAAATGCTTTTTCAATAACATTGTCCAGGAAATTGCATTCTTTCAGGCATAATTTAAGCTCTGCTAAATGCAGTTTTTCTGTGGTACAATCAGATGCAAATACGATTATTCTTTTTGCAAGATTAAACAAAATGTTCTTTTTGGTGTGGTGAGAATGATGACTATTAAAATTTTGATAATCATGATTGTTAGTTTATTTATAAAATATATCAGTTTTGATTTATTTGTTATTTTAAAGAATAACAGAAATATCTAAAAAGTTAATTGTATTATAAATATTTTACTTTTCAATTAATTGCCACAATGCCATAGTCAATTGTGAAGGTAATTGACTTATTTAATTCAGCAAGTGACTTAAATTTTTCTATATCTAGATGTTTAGGCTACATGTTACAAACAATCATCAACATATCTAAAGCAGAAGTGTTCAATACTTTGAACTTTGTCATTTAAAAAAAACTTAGGTAAAATTTTAGGAAAAAGTATAGTTTCTTCTAAAAATCCTATCAAAAGACATGATAGTCTGATGCAAAGTCTGCGCCCATAGCTGCGCCTGTAATTTGGTGAAATAATTAGTTATTGAAGAGGAAGTTTTTGTTTTTTTTTAATAAAGGATTTGATTCTATAATGAAATCAGTAGTAATTTGTTCAGGTATTAGGTTTTTATGTTTTTGACCCAGCATTTTAATGCTTATAATCCAAGGTCATGGGGAATTGTGGTGTAAAGATTTTCACAAATGTAAAGAAATAATCAAAAAAGTCTAAGAATCTAACTCCCTATTTATTGAAATGCTAAAAAAATCTAAGAATCTAACTCCCTACTTATTGAACCATTTTTCTTTTTGTTGTGAACAAGTGTATACACGTTAAAAGGATCCCAAACCTCTGAGACATGTTGTGTTCATATTAAAGAGAATGATAAAAAAAAAATATTTGTGCTAATTTTTTTTTGCTAAAACAAAAGAATAAATGTATACAAAGAAAGACTAACTTTTTTATGAAACTCACCTCCGTTTTGTTGTAGGCCAAAAAGTCAGCATATTATACGTCGCAATCTACAGACTTGATCCTTTATTCAAGTGCGTTTTATTTCTAAGACATCGTTGATTTTTTTGTTTGCGTAAAAGATTGATTATGTAAACAAACAAAAAATGATGATGTCATGTACCACCCCCGTTTTTAGGAATGAAACATGCTTGAATAAATTATCAAGTCTGTAGATTGTGGCGTATAATATGCTGACTCTTTGGTCTACAATAAAACAGAGACGGCAAGCTTTGAATAAAATAAAAAAGTTAGTTTTTCTTGATATACATTTACTCTTTTGTTTTAATAAAAAAAGTTTAGCCCAAATATTTTTTTTTATTATTCTCTTTAATATGAACACAGCATGTCTTGGAGGTTTGGGATCCCTTTAAAGTAATAGGTGACAACTAAAAAACGAGACTGGATTTAAAGACACATATCTCTTTAAAGGAATAAGATTTTAAAAGTAAGAAAACTGTTTCAGAAGGTGTTTTTATTCTAGTTTTTAAATATTTTATGTGTTTTTATTTTTTATAGAAAAATGAATAAAAAAATAAATTCAAAACAAGAAGAGATTAGAAAACGTGTGTATGAATTTTATTTAAATTACAAAAATGTTGGTAAAAAGTTCACTTATGACCACTTTAAAGTTGAGAATATACCTAAAAGTACTATCTACAAGATAATTAAACATACTGAAAGTGAATCTGGGTACCAAAGAGTTTAAAGAAGTGGAGTAAAAGCTAAAAAAATGACCAGGACAAACATTGAAAGGCTCAAACTCATGTTTGACCATAAAGACAGAGTTTATCAACGACAGGCAGCTAAAAAGTTTAACTGTACTCAGCAACACATTAGTAAAACATTAAAAAAAAAGAACAAATATTAAATCAAGAAAAAAATGACGATTCCAAAACGCTCTGACCAGCAAAAAGCAGCAGCTAGAACTAAGTGCAGTCGATTGTGTCAGAAATTCAAAAATCGTAAACCAATCATTGACGATGAGTCTTATTTCACATTAAATCACTCCAGTATCAATGGAAATGATATATTTTATACTAGTGATGTAAAATCTGCTCCATCTACGGTTAAATACCAAACAAAGCAAAAGTTTCAAAAGAAATTACTTCTATGGATTGCTTTTTCTGAAAATGGAATTTCTCAACCTTATTTTGTACCAAGTGGACTGGCTGTAAATCAAAAAATCTATTTAATCAAATGTATTAAGAAGAGACTTATTCCATTCATCAATAAGTATCATTCAGATGGTGCATATGTATTCTGGCCAGATTTAGCATCATCTCACTATGCAAAAACAGTAATAATGTACCTAAACAAGGAAAACGTGCATTATGTTGAGAAAGCGGATAACCCTGCAAACTTGCCAGAATGTCGTCCTATCAAAAATTGTTGGAGTATTTTGAAAGGCCTTGTCTACAAGAATAATTGGCATGCTGAAAATCTTAAAAAATTATGTTCTAGAATCAAGTATTGCCTTAATAAAATTGATATTGAGCTCATATGGAGCCTAGCTCAGTCTATACCAGGCCTAGTTGATAAAGTCAGAAGAAATGGTTTAATTGAGAACAACTGATTATATATTTAAAAACTAGAATAAAAGTACTTTCTAGAACATTTTTCCTTTTTGTTTTATCTTACTTCTTTAAAGAGATATATGTCTTTAAATCCAGTCTCGTTTTTTAGTTGTCACTCGTTACCCATAATTGAAAAGAGTTTTTTTTTAATTTATTTATATATTAAATTATTATATGTATTTTCATTATTTATCCTAATATAATATATATAAAATATTATCTTCATTTATTTAATTTATAAAACTTTATCCTAATAATAGGATAACATTTTTTTATCCCAATAAATAATTTAAATGCAATTTAACTAAAAAATATATTTTTTTATGGATCAGAAAAAATAATCTACAATATTTTAAAATTTTTAAATATTTATAACGTTTATAAAATGTTTTATGACAAAAGTCAACAAATCATAAATTATGTTTTTCAATTTAAAAGGAAATTAAATTTTATTTAATAATGTTACACAAAAGTTTTTTATATACTTAATTGAATAAATTTGTTAAGAGTGTTTTTACAGAAAAGTTTTTATACAAAATATCAAACCGATAATTAGATGAGGGGTTATCATCTAAATATCCCCTCATCTAAATATCAATAGATATTTAGATGAAGGGTGTTATTATAGTTATATATTGCAAGAGAGCTATTGCTGCATTAAAAGATAGCATTTAAAAGAACTTCACATTTTTATTGTGTCACTTGCTTTTTAGATAGAAAGGTAAAAATGGAGAATTAAACTTTGAATGAATAAGTTCGATATCATAATTGCAGAAATCGCTTCTAAATAGAGTTTTTTTAAAAAAGAACTTTAAAATTGGTAAAAATAAAGTAGGTCATAGCATAGTCATAAGAATGAATAGTCTGGAAACACGGCCTGGGAACAATAGTTTTTGGATTGATGTTAGGTTCTTGTACCCAACCTACTTTAAGGTGCAAAACAAACAATTTTTTATAAAAATTTGAAATAAAAATGTAAAAAAAGCAATATCTGCAGCAAATTGTTCAATATATGGTTGTACTACTTCTCGTTTGAAAAATATAATGATTTGAATCATTATATTTTTCAAATATTCAAATCATAATTATTAACAAAGTAAAAAAATTTTAACAGATAGTAGCCACAGTTTTATTTATATAGTTGCTTAAAATCTTTAGTTAAAACAAAACATTAGTGTAAAAAAAAGGTCCCTTGTTAAGCATTATTTTGAAAGCAAACATTGAATTTTTTTGGTTGCTTTCATAAAATATAGACTACTTAAAACTCTTTCAATCTATATCAGGGGCAGATCCAGCATTTTTTGGTCTTTGAGATAGATAACTTCCAGACATAAAGCAAACTCCAAACATTTAAATGTTTATACTTATGTCAAACAAGGATGCTTTGCAAAAAATAGCAATGATTGTAGCCTGGGAACAAAAAAGTTTCAAAGTTTTCTTCCCCCTGTCCCAAAGGTGAAGGCAAGAAGTTGATAAAAAATTTTTTTGTACTTTTCTCAACTAGACTTATATTCATCAATAATTTTTAAGTTTTATAGTTTAATCTCATTATGTTCAAAAGTTATGACCATATAAAATTTGTAACCCTCTTAAATTAAGGGAGGTTCAAACTTTAAAAGGTCTTAATTTCTGAACACTAAAATATTTTACTATGAAATTGGAAATTTATCGATGAATATAAATCTAGTTGAGAATAGTACAAAAAATATTTCTCTAACTTGTTGCTGTTATGATTGGGGCAGAGAGGCAAAAATTTTGGGAAGTTTTTGTACTCATGCTCCAATCATTGCAATTTTTTGCAAAGCATATTGCAAAAATTTGACATAAGTATAAACAAATGTTTGGAGTTTGCTCCATGCCTTGAAGGTAGCTCTCTCAAAGACCAAAAAATGCTGGACCTGCGCCTGATCTCTATTTGTATCTAAATAAGAGAATTGGAGTTAATAATTGAAGTTAGAATGAGTCTACTGAATGATTAAACTTAATTACAAGGGAAAAGGTGGCTCAAAAAATGATGAAAAAGGTTTGCATTCTTAACCATGCAACCCTCGAAATTAGGAAAAATGAGGTCGGTAATAATTTGCCGACCTCAATTTTTTAGAGGTTGGCAAAAAAATTTGATACAAAAGTGTTACCATGAAAGATAGAAATGAGGTCGGCAAAAAATTGCCGACCTCAAACAATTTTAGGTCGGCAGTTAGGTCAGCATTGCCAAATGCCAACCCTAATTCCGAGGGTTGACCATGACAATAATTTCTAGAAAAGTTCAATACTCATGTATATTATTTTACAATCTAATCTTTTCAATATTTTAATTCATGAAGATTTAAGGTTTTAAATATGCAATTTGTAGTTAAATTTTAAGTTGATAAATATAAATTTAATCTTTAAAAGCAACTTATATTTTATAATTTTTAAGGCTGGTTTATCAAAATAAGTTTTTTTTTACTTTTAAGATATAATTTCCTTGTTGATATCAAATAAAATTTGTTAAACAGACAGATTTTTTAATTTAATAATTTTATTAAATAAAAAAATTTAATAAACAGACTCAATAAGCTCAGAATTTATGGGAAAGTTCCCAAAAAACCTTAAAATATGGTAATAAAAACTCTAAAATGTTGGCCCTAAATGTTATCAAAAAACTATTAACTATGTAAAGTTTCGAATCCCCACAAAATGAAGTGTTTGTAAATTTTATATTGTCATCTTTTGATTTCAACTCCCAATTACTAAAATTTTTCGTAAAGCAAAATCCTTATTTGATAAATTAGACTAATTGTAAAAAATATTTTCTAATGATTTCTTATTAATAAGTACTCTTCTTTTTTAGTGAAGTTCGCAGTGACTTGGACTTAAGTTAGTTGAACTTTAATTTTGTAAGCCTGTAGATTATCCTTGACATAGAAAAACGTCCTTGCTTTCACATACAAGTTCAAAATGTCTTTAAGAACATATAAACAAACTTCTTTAATAACAAAAGTATCAGTTTCACTTCTAATCTTTGAAAATTTTTATAAAAAATTTATATCTTCAAAAAGTAAGAATAGAATATCTTTGCTGTCAATTTTATTGATAGACTTATAAGTCTATAAGTCTTAGTAAGCTTACTAACCATATTCTTAAAGGTTGTTTCAGCAATAATAAAAATACACATTGCCTTAATTTTCATTTTCCACAAGCCTGATCTGTTACGTGAGTTAACAAGTTTGTGCTCACGCAAATTATCGCTTTCTTGATATTGAGCAGCAAATAAAATAGATATATACTGTTGATAGTATTCTTCCTTATAAATATCTGAAAACATGATACAACGATATGTGCTAAAAATATGCCTACATAATAACAGATCGATCCCTATCTGAAAGTACACAGGCGTTCCCAGATGAAATTGTATCCCTCTAAACTGATTGACCGGAAAGATGCAACAATACATGGTTACATACTTAAAATCCGAGTAATGTGGAAACCCCTTGAGCTCAAACATTTTTTGTTACAAAATATACAGAAAAGTGTTATTTGTGGTAATCTGAAGCATGTTGTTTTTCAGCAACAACATTTAACAAATCCTGGTCAATAACTGTAAAAATAGAATCAAGCTCGTCTTGATGCAACTCAAAAATGGGCTCAAAATGATTCAAATCTTCTGAACATTCAGCCATCATTAAGGTTTGTTTTGCACCTTATTTACGCGGACCACCCGATTTTCAACTTGAACAATGAAAACAACTTAAAATGGCCTGCCTTTCCAGACTATTCTTTTTATGACTTTGGTCATAGTAAATATATTATTTTGCTTTTTATATGTTACATTATAAATATGAAATGAAAAATAAAATCTATTAAATAATTCTAATAATTAATTAAGCTTTTTAAACAATTTTCACATTTTTCTAATAACTAGTAATCAACCAAAATAGGAAATAGGTTGAATCATATTTAACTTACATAAAAAAAAAAAGTAAAAGTCATCAAGCACATTTAAGATAAAATAATGCTTTAGTATTATTTAATTATCCAATAATAATAATAAAAAAAGTTTTTGTGAGCGTCTTTAAGGTAAAAAAGTTTGTTATTGAAGATTTTTTTTTTAATGTTTTGGCATAATTATCTTTAAATAAACTTAATAAGTTTATATGACCAGTATAAGAATTTAAAAAAAAACCATATTAAAAAATGCTGTAAAAACGAAAATAGAGAACTTTAAAGCTTTAGTATTTTTAAAAAAGCTATTTGAATTTTTAGTTTAATATTTTTAATTAAAAACTTTTTTAAAATATAAAACGTAAACGTAAACTATTCTAAAAATGAAAGAACATAATTTATATAGTTGCATTTTTAACTTAGTCAGTGCCATACCCATCAATAGCTTAGGGGGTACTGGTTAAAAAAACATTCCCTAAAAAAACAAAGAAAAGTTGCTTTTATTATTTATTTATTTTTTAAAAATAAATTTTTAATTATTTTTCAATTTGTATAAAATGCTTCTACTGTTAATGATTTTTGAAAGAATATGTTAAGGTATGTTTTATGAAAAAAATATATCTTGAGCCTATTAGGTAGGTATTTAAATTTAGGCCTAGTTATGAAGCGTTACATAGCGTAACATTAATTTATTATTGGGTCAAATCATTATATTTCAACCAATTCGAAGAAAACTTTGTGGGTCACCATCTCTGATTTTCCTGATTTTTACATATTTTTATGTGCATTATGTAGATAGGCTAAATTTGAAATTTCAGACTTCCAAGTACAACAGTTCAGAATTTATAGTCTTAGAAACATGACACAGTGGCCTTAAAAACACGATGAAGTGGCCCCCCTTGATTTACAAATGGTCAAAACAGACTACTTTAGAGCTGTATAACTTTTCTCTCACTTTTAACAAGTATCTCATTTTTTCTAGAACTATTTTCTGGATAGTTCTCTCTTTAAAAAAGTGGTTTTTATTAACTTGTATTAAATTAGAGAAAAATTATGACCTCCTCAACTTTGGAAAAAATCCTAAAATTGCTAAAATATGCCATAGCGAAACTAACTAGCATTTATCTATAAGATAATCATTATCATAGTGTATAACATTGTAAAACGAGCTTGAAATACTCAATGATGTATTAAGAATAACAATTATAAATTAAGAATAGGTATTCCTAATATATCATTAAAAATTTTACTGTCATATGTTATGACAATTTATGTAGAGTGTATTTTTAGCTAATATTTTAAACATGGTAATGTAATAAAAAGTAAAACTCGTTGCAAAGAAATATTTACCTTTAGATTTAGGCGTGAACAAATTATCATCTACAGCCAAAACCACTTGCATAAATTTTAATAAATAAGAAATTTTAATTATTTTAGACATTATAGTTACAGAATAACCACGAAAAATTAATTATCATCTTATACTATCATCCACAAGTCTTTACAGATAAGTTTTCTGATTAGCTACTACAGTTTGCAATAAATGGGCAGCTTGTTGCAGTTTAGAACTCAAATATATCTAAAAAGAAAATGTTCATTCGCCTTAAAAGTCCAATTTTCAGCTATTTTGAGATGGTTGTAAATTTTTCTAACACTTTGTTTTGATCCAAGATTAACAGCATATAAGACCATTAGACGCAACTATCTGAAAATGCAAATAATATAAACTTGTCAAATTCAGACCAAAATGCCAGAATTTTTAAATAACTCTATTTTTCAATTATCAGCGGTTGAATGCGTTACTAAATACCAGTGTCCCTCTAATCTGCCTACTAGCATTTGTGAAGGGTGCAACTAATTATAAGTCATTTTTTAATAAAAACATATATGGTTGGTTGCTCTCTTCTTGATCTGGTCTTTATAGTAGATAAGGGCACAAATAAAGGGAGCAGTAACTTTTTATTTACCTTCATTATGGTTCAATTGAAGGTCTCTTTATTATTTTAGATATTTAGATAATTAAATAATAATAAAATATAAATAAAAGATACCTAAATATCGTTAATTTTAAATTGAAGGTGTTATTTCTTTAAATTCAATTTTATTATAGATGGGTTAGTGGTCTGTATGTGGTCTGGACTCCACCCCCCCCCCCCTAATATATCCAAATATAGGCAGCTTGTTGCAGTTTAGAACTCAAATATATCCTTACCCCCACCACCTAAGGGTGGGGGGGGGGTAAGAATATATTTGAGTTCTAAACTGCAACAAGCTGCCTATATTTTGCCTGTGTATTGCAGACAGTAGTAGCTAATCAGAAAAGACTTGTGGATGAACAGAATAATGCTACAGTTAGTTTCGTTTTGGCATATTTTAGCAATTTTATGATTTTTTCCAAAGTAGAGGAGGTCATAATTTTTTTCTAATTTAACACAAATTAATAAAAACCACTTTTTTAAACAGAGAACTATCCAGAAAATAGTTCTAGAAAAAATGAGATACTTGTTGAAAGTGAGAAAAGAGTTATACAGCTCTAAAGTAGCCTGTTTTGACCATTTGTAAATTATAAAGTAGTTTTGATTTTCCATTAAGATAAAAATTAACATTTGTAAATCGAGGGGGGCCACTGTGTCATGTTTTTAAGGCTTCAATTTCTGAATCATTGTATTTGGAAGTTTGAAATTTCAAATTTAGCCTATCTACATAATGCACATAACAATATGTAAAAATCAGGAAAATCAGAGATGGTGACCCACAAAGTTTTCTTCGAATTGGTTGAAATATAATGATTTAACCCTACTATTATATAAAATGTAAAAAAAGTCGTCAAAAAATAAACAAAAATGTAAAAAAAAAAAGCATATTTAAGTAAACAACAAATGTAAAATTGCATTTTTAGATAACATTTTCTTATGAAATTAGTTTTTATCTTAAACAATAACAGCCATTGCAGGTATTGTTATAAAGTGCCGAGCTTTATAACAAGACCTACAATGCTTTATATGCTATGCTAATTACGTTATGCTTAAAAAAAATTTTGTTTGGTAATATTTAAATTAGTAAGCGACCGGGGCTATGGCCGGGGCCAGGTTTGATAACACATAGCCGCAACCAGGGATGAGTTTATGATCAGTGCTGCATTAATATTGATAGGTCCTATAAAAATGTTATTTTTAATTAAAATTTATGAAATGAGTTATAATTAAAAACAATACTTTTATAGGATCTATCAATATAAATGCAACCCCGGTCATAGACCCGGCCGGGGTTGCATTAAAATTGATAGATCCTATGAATATTGTTTTTAAATAAAATTTATATCATAAATTTTAAGAAATTAAAAATAACATTTTTATAGGATCTATCAATATTAATGCAGCCCTGATCATAAACCTGGTCATAGCTATGTGTTATCAAACCTAGCCCCGGCCCTGGCCCCGGTCGCTTACTAATTTAAATAACTCTATTGATATTTTTAAGCAGTGCTTTAATGAAGTTAATTTTTATGTTAATGGTATTTTAATGAAGTAGGTAACATTTAAAAAACTGCATACTGTTGCAAAAAAACTTTAAATTAACACAAATACACAAAATATGCTCATTATTTACAAATATAATGAATTCAGACAAAATAAAATAAAAAGTTTAAATTTTTATAAAACTAACTTTTTTATCAAAATAACCAAAATATTCAGCTACAGGAAAACTTGTCTATTATTTTAATACAATGTAAATGAACAAGGTGTAAAAAAAAATAAAGTAATCCAACAAGCATGTGAATATTTATGAAGACAATGTTAGTTTTATAAGTTATATTCATTCAGGTGTTAGCAATACAGTGACAACCAGTAATAAAATATTACTTCAAAAAATTTTATATTTAACAAACTCTTAAAAATTTAATTTTTTAGATTTTATATAACAATTGATTTTATCACATGACAAGTGCAGTGTTTATTAAAAGCATGCACGCCTGTATAAGATGGCCTATATACTAAATATATTTCACAAATTTAACTATGTTTAACCTGATTGGTTTTAAGTTTTAGCGCAACTATTTTTATGCATTGTTCAATAAACAAATTTTACTTTTTCACCGGATATATCTATCTTTAAATCTATAAGGCTTTAATTCCACCGTTTATATTAGTAGACATGAAATTCCTTATAAACATTAAAAATACATTAAAATTATTTATAATAATTTACAGATTATAATTGTTATAATCTGCAAATATCTATTCACAAAATAAAACAAAATTTTTTTTATACATGTAATTATTGACAAAGCATGATTGTATTGAATAAATAAAGATAATAAACAAATATTTTTAGAAAAACCGTATTCTAAGTAAAAATTTATAACTTATTACATAATAACATTTCTACACTGTTTTGAGTTAATTATTCAATTAAACTAGTATTGCAATAGTTAAGTAAATTCTGGTAGTTCTACTTTATGACAATATTTTTTTATGATATATTTTTTTTGTAGTTGTAATTGGAATTATTCAAAGTGGGTTGCCGTTTTTATTACTTGTGTATAGTATTCAATATTTTCCACCTACTTTGATTGGAGTAGCGATTGTGTCGCCTCATTGGTGGATTTTTCTTATTGAAAGAGTACCATTTATTGGGGTATTTGTTTTTTAATATTACTTTTTTAAATTAATAATGTTGATTTAAACATGATTTATGAAAAAAAAATTGTATTAACTTTCTATAAATCATATTTTATGGTGCAATCGTAGAGACAGTATTTTACATGTCAAGTAATGTCACATATCATGCGACATCCTATGAAGTTTTGACATTGAAGCTTGCATGCTAGTATTTTATTAGTATATTTTTTTATCATGATATACACTTATTAGTTTATGGAATTAAAAGTTGCAAGGAAATACAAGATAGAATGGTAAACTGTAGTATTATTGTGAAAATGAATTAGTAAAAAAAAACTGGTCATTTAAGAAATAAATTTTTAAGTGTCTTATTCATCAATGTTCTTCATCAAAAACAAAGAATTTCTTTTAATACGATTTCTGCTTAGCATTCTGTTAGTACTAGTGAAAAATAAAATGCTGAATGACAGAAAAATGCCAATTGATTAACTTGTTATTAAAATTTTCAAGAACATTAAAGTTCAAAAATAATAAAATATCACAACATTTTATGGTATAAATAAGAATAAAAACTAGTTAAATAGTTTTCTCATCTCTCAAAATATTAGTGATACCACAAACTTACCACTACTGATTCCAATCAGACTTAAAGGTCGCTTTTTTTTTTGTGAATCTTCTGTGAGAGTAAGAGCAGAAGCAGAAATTATCTGAAAATGTAATAAAATATGTAATTAATACTTAATATTTTGTATGATACCCCTTGGCATCAATGACTGTTTGTAACCTCCTGGGTAAACTGTTCACAAGGGCTTTCAGGTGATCAACTAGAATATTATTCCATGCATCTATGCAAGATCTGAAAAAATCTACTTTTTTTAGAACCAAACTGGGTTCTCTTAATTTTTTGGTCCAAATAATTCCATAGATATTATATGGGGTTAATATCGGGACTCTGTGCAGGCCATTTTAACATTTCTATATTATTTTGCTTAAAATAATTTTGCGCAATCTTGCTTGTATGCTTGGGATCATTATCTTGTTGGAAGATGAATGAGTCCTCAAGTTCCATTTTCTCTACAGGTTGTGGCAGATTATTCTCTAATATTTCCACATACTTTATTCCAGTCAATATTTCATTGATTAGCACCAAATTTCCTACTCTTTTGTAGCCAAAATAATCCCAAAGCATAACGTTACCACTGCCATGTTTTATTGTGGTTTGGATAATCTTTATATTTAGCAGTTTGCCTTAGAATTTTCGAAATTTTGGTCTCTTTTTGAGATTTTTCAACTGAAATTTTGTTTTATCACTCCAGATTGATTTTTTCCAGAAGTTCATAGGCTTGGAAACATATTTTTTTTGCAAAATGCAATCTGCAGACTCTGTTCTTTTTCGAGATGAGGGCTTTTTAGCCATGTGAGACCCATAGAATCCAACTGATTTTATTCTCCTTTATATAGTTCTATGCGAAACATTAATATCAAGGATCTCTTTAATATTCCTAGCTGACTGAGTTGGTTCCTTTGTTATTTCTCTTAGAATTCTGTTATTGTTGCAAAATGATGTCTTGTGTGGGCGGCCTCTTCATATTTTCTACAGTATTATGTCTTATATTTTAAAATAGCTCAAAAATATAAAAAAATTTTTTATATTTTTGAGCTATTTTACTGTAACCTAAACCACTTTTATGGTCATCCATGATTAATTGTTTTAAATCCAAACTGATTTCTTTTGTTTTAGGCATTTTAATGAATATTTAAACGTTTTTAACGAATTAAATTCCACTATCACATAAATTTAAGTCACAAAATAAACCACTAAACAAAATATTAATCAAACAGTTTCATAAATTTGAAAAAAATTCATATCAAATAATCTTAACACAACCGTATGAATATTTATGTTGCATATAAAAACTGCTGATTTTGCAATGAAAAAAATATAACTTTGTAAAATGTGGATTACCCAATTTAAAAATGATAGATCTCTGATCTATGCAATATATTTAACATTTCTGCAGGGTTGGTTATCATAAAAATGGGCTAAGTAAAATATATCAGTCAAATCTTAATAAAAATTATGAAGATATAAATAATTTTGGCACCTACTGTATATATGTGTGTGGATATATATATATATATATATATATATATATATATATATATATATATATATATATATATATATATATATATATAGTAAACAACCGGGGTTGATATTTGACCAGGGCCGGGTTTCTGACCGAAAGTTGTTTTTTTTTATTCAAAGTTTATGTTATATTTTGTATATACATTCATATATAAAAACCATTATGATCAACATGATCATCATAATCATCATTACCATCATGATCATTATCATCATCATCATTATTATCATCATAATTATCATCGTCATCATCAGGCTTTAGCTTTCCTCTTTTATGCTGTTTCTCTAATATAAATGATCTAGAGCATTTTCTTACTTCAACTAAACCTCATTCATACAATATATAAGGCACTCTCTTCAAGTTTTCTTACTTCTACCACTATCTTTTTTCTACTGAAGCTTTTACCTCTCTACATGCTGGTACCTAAATCACTTTAATCTTCTCTAACAAATGTTGTCCTGTAAGATGCCTTTTTCTAATCTGTCTAGGACTATGCCTCCTTTTCTTGTTGTGTTAGAGTCACACCAAACATTTATCTGATTATCTTCTATTTTGGCAAATACTATACCATATAAATACTAAAGTTTATATAAATATGAAAGGGTATTGTTTGTCAGCATCTAAATAAATAGCAAAAATATGTTTATACCCATAGTATGTATTCATAAAGCACATATTAGAAGCTTATATTCCTTCTGGAATAAAAGTTTGGAAGCTTCTACACCTTTTCTTCAATATTATGTCATGCCTCATTCTACTCCGCATTTTTTACCCTCTTGAGCAGTTGCTTTATTAAACAGTTATCTTTTTTTTTTCATCTTTTTTAAAAGAACATCTCTCTTATAAACAAATATCCTTTTATTATTCCAAAAAGCCAATTTAAAAAGATCCTGTCTAGTAAGCGACCAGGGCCAGGGCCGGGGCTAGGTTTGATAACACATAGCCATGACCAGGGCCAAGTTTATGATCAGGGCTGCATTAATATTGATAGATCCTATAAAAATGTTATTTTTAATTAAAATTTATGATATGAGTTTTATTTAAAAACAATATTTTCTAGGATCTATCAATTTTAATGCAGCCCTGGCCGGGTTTATGACCGGGGTTGCATTTATATTGATAGATCCTATAAAAGTATTGTTTTTAATTATAACTCATATCATAAATTTTAATTAAAAATAACATTTTTATAGGATGTATCAATACTAATGCAGCACTGATCATAAACTCATCCCCGGTCGCGGCTATGTGTTATCAAACCTGGCCCCGGTCATAGCCTTGGTCGCTTACTAGTCTTGTCTGATGTTAAGCTCTGTTATTCTAAGTTTACTAAATCTTGTTTCTTATCTCAGATGTTAGGATCTTGAGACTTTTGGTAAGTCTTCAGCAGTGTCATTAACTTAAGTAAATTCAACATTTAATCTCTAATTCATGGGTCTGACTTTTTACTTCTTCCCAGAATAAGGCAGAGTTTTTTGCTAAAAAATCTTACTCTAATTCAACTCTTGAATCTAATGGCCACACTCTTCCTGCCAGTTGAACAGATTAACCCATTGTTAAATATTAAAATCATGGTGGCTTCTAATTCTAAAGTTAATTCTCGATTGAACACTTCTACAGTTTGTGCTCCAGACAAGATTTCCATCATAGTCTTAAAAAGTATTCTCTAGAATTCTCTTCAATTTTTGATAAACTTATAGAAAGTGCTAAATTAGTGGTTCCAATTTTTAAAACTCTAGAAAACACTTTGACCTCTCTAACTATACTACAATTAGTCTTCACTCATTTATTAGTTTCTTTATATAAAGTTTTTGAGATTAATAAATTATTTCTTTCTAACTGCAGAGTTAAAGTTATTTTTGAAGGCCTGCACTCCACTTTATTTCAAGTAACTTTAAGGATACCACAAAGTTCTATCTTCGCTGTTGTAATGTTTCGTATCTACGATAACAATCTTCATGAAAATTTTACATCTAAAGTATCTTATTAGCTAAGGACTTAAATTTATACTCTTGTCTTGACAAAAAATCTTCACTTTTTGATTGCTTAGAACAAGCGCCGGTTTTTATTCTGGTCTCTCTTTTGTAACACCCTAAGGCTTGCAGTGGCTTGTGGATTTAAATTTTTTAAGGCAACAAAACTCTTATTTACTGCAAAAAATATTGCAATATTGTTGGCATTCCTATATTGATGAATAACAACCCTCTTACTCTCAGACAAAGTCTAAAAGCACATTGTAAATGTAGTTAGATCTGCTTTATCTGCCAATCACTCTCCCATTGTTGTAAGGTTGCATTTCTTTCTTTTTTCTACAAACACTATCATGGTCAATGTTCAAACGAGCTATCATCACTATTAGAATAAACCAAAATTCATTCTTATTTAGCTTCTTATTCAACAAGTTGTATTCTTTTACTGTATCTGTCCCTTCATGCTATAAAAACCTTTATTAATTCAGTTTTTTGTCTTTTTACATCAAAAAAGCCTTCCCCATCTTTGTGTTTTCATTTTTAATACATCCTGCAACTTTTAAAGTCTTTAGTTAACCATTTTAGTATTTTAACTGTCCTCTATTTTAAAATAACTCATAACTTAATAGTGATTGCTTGCAATCTTGTTGAAAGTAAATTAGAGTTTAAAAATATATAAATATATACCAGTATGTAATAAATAGTAAATGTAAATATAAAATTATAATGCAAAAAGTTTTATAAATTTTTTTTCTAGCCCCAGTTATTAACCCCTGCTAAATCTTATAATTTTGCCAGGGCTGGGTTTGCAAAAAGTCTCATTTTTAGGTGGGGCTGGGACTCCAGTCACTTACTATATATATGTGTGTGCGTGTATATACACTGCAGGCCAAAAGTTTCCGGACACTTGATATTTTTATATAAAAAGCTAAAATCTATCCTGTATCATTAAATTAACCAATAAAATTAATTTATAATACTTAAACTTACTAATTTTAAGTGTTTATGTAAGTTTGAGGTCAGTAATTGGGTATTACTGACCTCAAACTTAAATAAATAAGTTTTTTTAATTGTTTATTTTAACTTGATATATAGCGTTACATTACTCTTAAGAGTTTGGTCTTGTTAAAGTTATTTATTTGTTGAAACATGAAGTAAATATTTATAATATAATGATAGCCGACTAAAATGATTAAGAATATTTAGTTTTGTTTAGTTTTCATTTGGTATTAATGATGGTTACATTAAAAAATCTTGAAAAAAATTTTAAAATTTTATAATTCGACTATTTAGCTAAAAATATGGGTAAGAAACTTTCTTTAACGGTTGCAAAACGTTCTGAAATAATTACATTACATAAAGAAAGTTATTCAGTTCATAAAATTTGCAAAAAATTAAAAGTTGCCAGAAGTACTGTACAAGATGCCATCAAACAATGGAAAGAAACAGGCATTTTTGAAGACAAAAAAAGATCTGGTAGACCACGGAAAACAACAAAAGCAGAAGATAATAGTATAATATTGATGAGTAAAAGGAATCGAAGACTTACGGCCCCGGAAATAACTTCAGGCTTTAATAGGAGTCATTCAAAATCTATTTCATTAACCACTACGAAACGACGTCTTAGACAAGCAGGACTTTCTGGCCGTATAGCGGTCAGGAAACCGTTGCTACGGATTGGAAATAAAAAGAAAAGGTTACAATGGGCTATAGACCACCAAAATTAGACAGAAGGAGACTGGGGAAAAGTACTATGGACCGACGAGTCCAAATTTGAACTGTTTGGGCAAAGACGTAGAATTTACATCAGAAGAACAACAAAAGAAAAAATGATCCCAGAGTGTTTAGTGCCGACAATCAAGCATGGTGGTGGGTCAGTTATGGTATGGGGATGTTTTTCTTCAGCTGGTGTTGGTGACCTAGTTAAAATTGGTGGGTATTATGAAAAAAGAACAATATAAAACATTTCTAGAAAACAATGCTATACCTTCTGGCTTAAGAATTATTGGTCGTAGTTTTGTTTTTATGCAGGACAATGACCCTAAACACACCTCAAAATTATGTAAGAACTACATAAAGGAACAAGAGGATAATGGTGTCCTCAAAAACATGACCTGGCCGGCCCAATCACCAGATTTGAACCCAATAGAGTTACTGTGGGAAGAGTTGGACAGAAAGGTCAGACAAAAATGCCCAACATCCAAAGAGCACCTGTGGCAGATATTAGAAGAATCCTGGTTATCAATTACACCCGAAATAATAGATAAATTAATAAATAGGATGCCATGGATTGCAAAAAAAGTGATAAAAACTCGTGGGTTATTTTTTGACGAAAAGACAGTTTAATAATAATAGTGTTGTTAGTATTTTTTTTCTTTTCTTTTTTTTCTTTTTTTTTTTCTTAAATAGTAACTATATGTATCTTTTATAAAATAAATATGATATAAGAATTTTTTTGAAATAATTATGGGAGTTTTAATTAAAAAATTAAACAAAATCCAAGTGTCCGGAAACTTTTGGCCTGCAGTGTATATATATATATATATACATATACTTTATATACTCTATATATATATATATATACTTATACTTTATATACTATTTATATATATATATATATATATATATATATATATATATATATATATATACATATACTTTATATACTATTTACATATATATATATATATATTTATATATATACACACACACTATATATACGATATATATATATTTATAAATATATATATATATATTTATAAATATATATATATATTTATAAATATATATATATATATACCATATATATATATATATATATATATATATATATATATATATATATATATATATATATATATATATATATATATATATATATACCATATATATATATATATATATATATATATATATATATATATATATATATATACACACACACACTCACACGGTATATACTATATATATATATATATATATATATATATATATATATATATATATATATATATATATATATATATATATATATATATATATAAAGTATAATATCCTAGCCCCCACTAATAACCACTGCTAGAATTATTGTTTAGCCGGGGCCAGGGTTGTAAAAAACCCCATATTTGGCCAGGGCTCCGGTTACTTCCTAATCTTAACTAACTTTACTGCACTCAAAAAACTAAGTTTCATTAATCTTAACTACATAACAACATAAAGAGATCTATACTACTATTACTAACTGTGGAGTAAGAGCTCTTTAACACCTAAAGTTAAAGAAACTTTTTTTTATATCAGAAATTCTGGTAGACTTAAATTAACACATTGTAAAAATCTTTATTTGCTATTGATATACTCAAAAGAGTTAATGCAAAGCCGTCAAAATAGCTCAAAACAATTAAACCTTCATCAGCTATAAAAAAAATTAAAAAGCTCAAAAAATATCTTTAATGTTTTGTAAAAAGATGTGTAAAAAAAGATTTAAACATTTTACTGCAATTAAAAAAAAAGCTTATAAAACGGAAATAGAGCTGCTAACTACATTTGCAATGCATTTTTGGACTTGGTTGATTTTTACAAATCTCTTATTCAGGGATGAATAAGAAATTTGTAGAGGTAGACAATGAAATCAAACATCTTAGCAGATTCTAACTTTGCAATTGATTGTATATATAGTTTTCATGAGAGGTCAGTAGTGAATAATAATCCAAGATGGCATAAAGAAGAGGACTCAGTGAGAGAGTTGCCATTCATCAAAATAGGAATTTTGATAAAATTACGATAGTTGTTTTCAGTAAATAATTGACTTTTGTTGGAGTTAAAAGTTATAAGCTACTGCAAGCCCTAAGCACAGAGCCCTAAGCCCTAAGCTGTTCAAGATCAGTTGCCTAATTTAATCAATCAAAAAAAGAAGATTTATTGTCAAGACACGAGTATAAAGTTGATTTGTCAGCAAATAGAGCCACTTTAGATATAAGATTGTCAGGAAGATCATTAATGTTGGTAAGAAACAATACAGGTTCAAGAATAGAATCTTGAGGCATCCTGGAAATGAAGAAGAGTATTGGCCTTTGGGTATAACTTTAATACTGCCGTTTAAAAAAAAGTGATTTAATTTTTCCTAGATACACTATGTGAAGCAAGCTTAAGGAGAAGACCAACATGCCAAACTTTATTAAAATTTTAGATATATCAAAAGTAATAGACCTTGTCTCGCCACCTCTATTTAGACCACACTAGAATTTAAGAATCTAAAAATCTAGAATCTAAGAATAGTTAGCAAGTCAGCTGTAGAACGAGAAGACTAATATAATTCTTTATGATATTGTTTTTATATATAATGTATTTTTATATTTTATTAGATATGCGGTAGTGGTGTAGTGGTAGAGCGCTCGCTTCATAAGCGAGAGGTTCCGAGTTCAATCCCCACCACGTCCCTGGTAGTACCGCGCTCAACTTGTTTCTCCGCGCAGCGGCCTTGTTCGTCAAGGTTCGTGTTTCGAAGTTATAGAGTTGAGAGAGGGTTATGACCACAATTAAGTAGCCTCCTCATCTGTAGTGGCCTTCTGGGCCTTGGGGAGGTGAAATAACAAAAAAAAAAAAAAAAAAAAAAAAAAAGATATACGTTTTTTTTAGATTTTGTTTAATATTTCTTTTATATGATCTTTTTTATTTTAATTTTGTTACTTGAATTTTGTCTTTAACAAATGAATGAATTAATGAAATAAATAAACTTTTTAAATATATAATTTTTTGCTGTTAATTTATTTAGTATATTGTAGATTAGTTTATCATAAATTTATACAGTTTTAGAAATTTTTTTTTTTCATAGCTAAGTGATAATATTCATTGGATAAAAAAATGTTCAATATTACTTGGTTTAATTGGAAGTATTATTGCTTATTTTCCGATACTTGTGCAATCTATTGCTTGTTTTCCAGTCCATCCTTCGATTGTAAAAATTAATGGCTCTTACGATATAATTAAAATCAATACTAATGAACAATTGTATTATGATTCGTGTCTATCAGGAAAAGAGTTATGTTTGGGTTCGATATCACTCATCTTGGCACCTATGTTTTTAGGAATCGCTACTGGTTAACTTTATTTATATTTTTTTTTTTTCCTTGAGCAGAAGCAAATATGTTAAGTTTAATGAATATTATTGTTTTACTTCTGATATCATTTGAAGAGTACACAGGAAAAAACCGCAGAGTCACATTTAAAAAGTTTTGAGAAAGTATATATTAATCATTTATAAAAGTTTTCATATAAAGCATAGAAGTAAATTAGAAAAAATTATTTCTCGATTATTTATCTGAAGTTTACATTTTTAATAAAATATTTGTAACTTTTATTAAAATTTTTTTTTCCTAACTTTATGCAAAGTCTTTTATGAATGATTAATATATACTTTCTCAAAACTTTTTAAATGTGACTCTGCCGTTTTTCCCCGTGTACTTTTCATTTGATTATGGCTATTATTTAATTTATTGTTTGAATATGATATAGTGCAAAATATTTTTAAATGTTTATGTTTGACCGTTATCAAAAAATATATATAATTTTATCATTGTTTCAGTTTTTTGGAAAATGCATCAAAAAGATACACATTACTTAGTTTCAAGTATTGGTCAAAATGTATTTGGTGGATTGGTAGCATTTTTTATTTGGTTGATATCAGGGGAGGTTCTCAACAAGGAACAGGTGATTTTGCTTCTCATTAATTCATATTCTTAATGAATTTTTGCTTGACATTAATTCATACTCTTAATGAATTTTGTGGAATCTTAATGAAGTGTATGTTTTGTAAAATTAATGAAATGTTTTGCATTATTAATGAAGTGTTTGCAATATTAATGAAATGTTTTGCAATATTAATGAAGTGTTTTGAAATATTAATGAAATGTTTTGCAATATTAATGAAGTGTTTTGCAATATTTAGGTAGTCTGGAATTCTTTTGAACTAATTCCAAGTATTTTATTTTTGGGCATTGCAACAGGTTGGTTGGCTACATTGTTATTGCACAATTTGTATTTCGATGTTGGTGAGTGATTTAAAAGTTTTACATAAACATAATTTTTTTATTTTTTTATTTATTTGATATATATATATGTACTGCGCATAAAATAATGGGTGGTCAATGGTCAACTACTGCCTGAAATGATCAAAATTACTGTTTTGACCTCCTAAAATGAGTTGATACTAGTCAGGTTTGACCGGTTAAATAAATCTTTAAAAAATAAAGTTTTAAAAAGTAGGCTACTCTATTACCTACCGTCTAACTACCATCCCATTAGTCTTCTTCCTATCATAAGCAAAGTTTTTGAATCTTTAATTAACAAACACTTAATCTCTCATCTTGAATCTAATAATTTACTTACTGATCATCAATATGGATTTTGATCTTCTCCTTCTACAGTCAATTTGCTAACAGTAATAACCAATAGGTTTTATCGTACATTAGATAGAGTAGGAGAAGTTAAGGCTATCGCTTGTGACGTTTCTAAGCCTTTTGATAAAGTTTGGCATGTTGGTCTTCTCCTTAAGCTTTCTTCTTATGGCGTATCAGGCACATCTTTAAGATTATAGAATCCTTCCTTCCAATTGTAGTATAAAAGTTGTTCTCAATGGACAGCACTCTTCTTCATATCCTGTTACTTCAGGGGTTCTTCAAGGTTCTATCCTTGGCCCTATACTCTTTTTAATTTACATTAATGATCTCACAGATATTCTAGATGGCATTGTTTGCTGATGATACTACCATTTATTCTTGTCTTAATAAAAACCAACACTCTCTGATTGCTTGGAGGGGGCATTTGAGCTTGAGAAGGATCTCACTTCTGCTACAGCATGGGGCTCATACTGGCTGGTGAACTTTAATTCAGATAAAACCCAATTTTTTTCAGCCAATCATTACCGCAATAATTAAGATCTTCCTATATTCATGAACAGTAATGTACTCAATGAGTCATCTACCCTTCATCTTCTAGGATTAACTCTTACTTCCGATCTTTCTTGGAAACCATATATCAAATCCGTTGCAAAATTAGCATCTGCTAAGGTTGCATCTCTTTATCAAACTCTACACTTTCCTACTCTGGATTCTATTCTCTATTTCTATAAATCCATTATTGTATGGAATACTGTTGCCATTATCTGGGGCAGATCTTCTAATGATGCCCTTTCTCTTTTAGACAAGGTGCAAAAATGCATTGTAAACATAGTTGGACCTGCTCTTGAAGCCAACTTCCAACCATTATCACTTGGTCATATTGTTGCTTCTCTTTTCTACAAATACTATAATGGGCACTGCTATAAAGAGCTAGCATCTCTTGTGCCATCTACATTCTTGTGTTACTCATCATTCAATTAAGTCTCATCCTTTTTCTGTGACTATTCCTAAGCACTCCAAAAACTCTTATTTGTCTAGTTTTTTTCCTCAAACATCAGTTCTTTGGAATTCACTTCCTTCATCTTGCTCTCTTGATTCATATAATATGCAATCTTTTAAGTTGTCTGTCAATTGTTTTCTTGCTCTATAAACTTCATCTTTTCTCTTCCAGTAACTTCTAACTCTAATTAGTGTTTGCTTGCAGCTTGAAAAATTTGTTGAAAAATAAAAAAAGCATTTACAAACCCTTTAAATTGATTTTTGTTTTTTTACCTCTTTCAATTTTTTTACTAAATTTTTGTCATTAAATCTTTTTGAAAAAACCTCTTAAAATTTTATAACCTCTTTCAATTTTGCCATCATTTGTCAAATCATTGCAATGAATGAATGTTATTAACCTAAATGAATGAATGTTTAGCAATTTAATACCTATATAGCAATTTGAACAACTATAGATATATTTAGCTCATTTTTTTTATTGAGTTTTATCAAGAAAACAGTTAGCATTAATAGTTTTTAAAGTCTTCGTGTGTTGTAAAGCATTAAGTAACATATTGCAAAAATCTTTTTAAATTAAAATTTTCTTTTGTTAAGTTAATAGTTTTATAAAAATTTAATTTGATTAACAATGTATGTATGTATAATAAGGGACCATTGACTTTCAATTTTTAAAAAAAAATTAATTACCAAAAGCTAGAGTACCTTCATTAGACCATAAAGTATTTGCAAAATAAAAAAATATAAGTAATATTATAAATGTATTGTTCCTGATTATGTGATTTACGTTTTTCATTATCATAAGAAAAATAATATTTTGTCAACATTTCTACTTATTATTCTTAAATTCAATATAAAAGTCAATTCTAGGATCTACTTCCATTGTGGAACACTTACATTATATATAATATAAATAATTTTTTTTTTCACTTTTTCTTTTGTGTATTCTTGTTTCTTTTTTTACTAGTATATTTGTTTTTTGTGTTCCTTTTTTTACTAGTACATTTGTTTTTTGTGTTTCTTTTTTTACTTGAGTCTATGTTTTTGTGTTGCTTTTTATTTATGTATTCTTGTTTCTAGTTTTAAAGAAATTTTTGTTCATAATCTGTTTGTCCCTTTTTATGTTTTGGCATTTTTGTTGTTAACATACATTTTTGTTGTTAACATACATTATTAGTTGTTTACCAGATCACAAATCTAAGTAATAGAGTACAACTCTTGTTAAATTGTTTTATTTAAAACTGTTTCCTATTTGTTTATTAATCTGAACTAATTTTTGTTTAGGAGTGTCAGTTGCTAACCGTGCATTGATTCCTGTTCCCTTCATATCATTTATTATGGATTGTTTGTTTGCTAAAAGTGTTGTCGTATCAGCTACATGGGTCACAATACTAGTCGCAATAGGTGGTTCTTTTAAAATATTTTTACAGTATTTAAAACCGTTGCCTTATAAAGTTGAGACAAATTTTTTTTATATACGTAATACAACTGTTAAAAAAGTATTCAAACGGTTAAAACTCTTTGCTTAGGTTTGGCAATCGTAACTGCTGCTATTTGTCTTGCCAATTTACCGGTGAACGAAAGTGTTGGTAACCATTATCAGCATCTTACACAACCATTACTCTCGGACAGTGCTACTAATGATGTAAGAAAAGTAATATATGGTACATAATATAAATAATCAAATAGCAAAAACGCTATGCATACCTAATTTATACACGTTATACTTTAATTTATACGCGTCATACTTTATTTAAACACGTTATACTTTAATTTATACGCGATATACTTTAATTTAAACGCGGTATACTTTAATTTATACGCGGTATACTTTAATGTTTACTATTTTAAATAAGTTTGTTTTTGGCTTTTCAATTTAAACTCTGATTTTTTGAACACGTGTTAATAGATTTTTATGCACTAGGGTCTTGACTCTGGTCGTGCTGCTCAAAATAATGTTCACAACGAGTCCTCTTACGAAGAGAGCGAGCATGAAGAAGAAATCATGATAGACAATCAAAATATGCATCCATCGCTACCACCATTAATGGCAGTAACGTGATATTTTTTCGTAGCCTTTCTAAACTTTACTGCAGTCTTTAATTACGGTGTTTTGCATAAATGTATGCTTTACGGATTCTTCGATTATTTTGAAGTTTCAATAGTTTATTAGATTTAAGTTTAAATTAAAAAAAGGATTTTCAGGTCAAATGATGTTCCGTAGTTTTGTATTAGCTTTAACATTGTGAAGTCTGCTAAATATTTGTAGTCTTCAATGTTTTAAGAGTACTTTTGTATAAAGTTCGAGATATAAATGTAAAAAAAAGTTCGAAATGTAAATGTAAAAAAAGATTTTTTAAATCAACTTTCAGTTTTTCAAAATTTAAAAATGTAAATATTTTGTTAACTAACTCTGTTTTTTATTTTTGAGTTTATAAAATTTTTTGTCTTGAATGAATTAGTTAAACGAAGTCGTTGCGAGTGGTTCTTAGCACTTTCTTTTAGTTTAAAGAAATTTATTTGTTTTCTACTTTGAATTATTTGTTTTTTATGCCCAGAAACGTGTTTAACATATAAATAATATAAAAAGTTAATATTTAATATTTTCAAATACATAGTGTACATATATTAAATGTCAAGATTTGTAAAAAAAAAATAAAAAATTGCATTTATAAAGATTCAAATTAAGTTTTATCTTATTATTTATATCTAATAAATACTTTTTATCAGTTATATTTAAACTGTACTTTATAATTTAATATTATGAAAACCTTTTTACTTTTTTTCACTTAGTCGTTATCATTACTTATAGTTATGAAAGAGTTTTATAAAGGAGCATACTATGATATGATGTTTTAATGGTGCATACAATAATGTTTTGTACCTCGTTAGAAATTAAAATACAATACTTTAAATACTTTAAAATGTAAAATAAATCAAAAACAAAACGAACTAAATGTCCTATTGTTTAAGGAGTCAGTGGTATGTTTAAATCGAAGAATTTAAACGTAAATAAAACCAGATGTATTGACGATGTTCATTCAATAGTACGTAATATAATGCTCAAGCAGTATGGCTCAATCTTAGTAATTTTCAATGAATAATGCTCAAGTGGCTTTATTCCAAAGTTATCTTTATTAAAAAATAATAAACAAATATAACTCTAGTTTTCAAAAAAGAAGACAAATTGGCTCCGTCGTAATATCGTTTGATATCGGTAGCTCAGGTAGTATGTTAAATAATAGAGTATTGTGTGGTATCAGGTAGTATGTTAAATAATAGAGTATTATAAGCCATATTCCGTGGATTTAACAAATTTTTTAGATCTTAAAAAATAAAAAAATTTTAACCACAGCTTTCTTAAATGATATCCTAGTACCTATAAATAGCATAACAAATTCATACAACCGACAACTTTTCAAGTCTTTGCCCGTCTTAAAATGGCTTCAGTGACCCTAAAGGGTCTCTAAACAGTTAAGGGTATTTTAAGGACTAATTTTTTAAACTTTTTTTTTAACAAAACATAAATAGTACCTTATAATTTTTTCTGACTTAAATTTAGTAGTAAAAGTTGTAGTATTATTATTCTTATAAGTAGTAGTAGTAGTAGTAGTTTTTATATACCGATTTATATATATATATATATATATATATATATATATATATATATATATATATATATATATATATCGATATATCAGGGCTAGCCCTTATATATAAGTCGACTAGAACTTTCCGTAATTTTAAAACTCGGAAAAAAAAGATTTACATAATGAACTAGAAATATTGTATTATACTTTAAAGAGCTTTTAAGGATTAGTTTATATATTATAAAGCGATGTTTTAACTTAATTTAATTAAATAAATAAATATTGTATTATACTTTAAAGAACTTTTAGGATTAGTTTATATATTATAAAGCGATGTTTTAACTTAATTTAATTAAATAAAAACTTATCTAAGATGTTAACTTTTAAAAATTATATTGTCGCCAACTATAGTACTGGCTTATATCGTAGCATCAACGCTCTAAAATAGGCAAAGAAAAACGCAGCAAAATAAAAAAATCAATGGATATTTGTTCAATGATGTGTTAAACACTACATCATCCCGAAATTTCTTCGTATAAAAAATCCACTGAACATACCAAGAAGCTAGAAAAAAATCGATATTTCAACAACATAATTTTAATTACAAAATTGGATGATTTGTGGGTATCGTATAATAAATTCACATAAAGCTGCTGACATGAAACTATTGCGGTTTTGTGTTACACATGAATCGAACCAAAGTATGAACTTATTTACGTCAAGGTCATCCATGATTTTCAGAAGCAGACATGTTACAGCACTGGCAAGATCATTTCCTCCACGACCAGCCATAGCTTCATGTCAAAGGACGCAATAACCTTTCTTGTTAAGCCAACAATGACCAGTTAATTATAATTTAAAAGTTTCTGTTTGTAATAAAAGTTTCCAACATTAGCCCGAGGCAAACTTAAAACATTTTTAAGATCAATACAAACAACTGCAGTTTTAGGATCAGCATTTTGACGATCTTTTTCACGTTCAGTTTTGGTATCATTCCTTGATGTTATGTGCTTATTATAACTATCTGTCTGCTCACTGCTTGCATTAAAAATGTTGCAATATTCATAGCATGTGAAACATAAATCTTTCTTTGGTTTTTGAAATTCTATGTTGAACTCGTGATTGAAGATATAACGATACATATGTTCTTTTACTGGTATATAGTCATTTTCATCACAATATATTTTAAAAAGATCATACAGTTTACCTATATTGAGTGATCCTTCCATATACTCTTTAAATGTTTTTTTCCTGCAATAATGGGCCTCAATTCTTGGGAAAAGATTTATATGGTCTAGTACAACTTTTTTAGAATCTTCCGGTAAGCTTTTTTTTACATGTCTTCCAAATTTTGATTGCATTGGCGTTCCAGTAGTTAAGCATTTATTAAATTTGTGAAAGTAAATTATTCTTTGGCTACTAATATTCGATGTTGAAAGATAGTAGGATTTACAAACTCTATATTGTGTATTAGAAACAAAGAAGCTATAATAATAAGACATTTTTCTTATCGAATTTTCACCAGCAGCTGTCCGACAGCGTTTTTTCTCTAGTTTTTCGGTAGTTTTTGAATAAAAAATGTTTTTTATCGTCATCATCTAAGGTCCAAAAGTTATCAAATATAACTTGACGTTCGATATTAGTAGAGCATTTGAACTTACAATTTCTGCAACTTTTTAGCGTTGCGATAGATCTTTCAGGCACTTGTTTACCTTTTGAATTTTTATAAGCTTTACCCGACTGACGTTGCATTTTTCTTATATTTTGTTTCCAATTACTCGTATCAGCTTTACGATTTCTAGATATTCCACCATGGGGTGACCTACGAGAAGGTGTAATACCAAGCGACTCTAAAGATTAAAAAACTCCATTACCTTTTTTACTTGATTATCTAGGATGCATAAATAATAAATTATTTTGTTTTTTATGCATTCTGGATAATTAAAATAAAAAATTGGCAAAATTATAACGCTAATTAAGTGAAAAAATACCTTCGTTTTGATTTAGAGGATGTTCCATTTTTTGGTCAATATTTTTAGTTGCCATTTTGAAAATTACAATAACAACAAAATTATTCCGTACAAATATGTAATTGTAAATATATGATTCGGAGTTAAAATAAGATAACATTTTCAAATTTGCTTATTTAGGAGATAGAACAATGCAATATGGCATGCAACCCCACATTTAAAGTTTTATATGTTTTCAATATAAATAAAATAGAAAAACATATTCAAAAACTATAAAAACTCGATTTTTTCAAAAAGTGGAGATAGAACAAGATAATTCTAACGTCGCGATAAGTGCAAGAATATAAATTTTGTTTTAATATTAAACTTGGTAAACAATTCAAAAAGTGGACTCCACTTACTGTGCGCCATATTTGAAAAGAGAATCTTTGAGATCGGAAAAAAGAAAAAAGAAAAAGTTTATTTTTCAGAGTTCCCATGGTGTGGAGATAACCACATTGAGAGAGAACAGCCATTGATGGACGCTTGTTTTGTCTGGTTCAATACCTTTAGTATTGGAAAAATAAGCGGGAAAAAAATTGCTTATTCAAACATTTTTATTTCAATTAGACAAGTTTAACATTCTGATAAGATTATAGTTTCAATTTATAAAGTTTTTTTTTAGCGGATGATCAAAGCGTGTCTGCAATAGAGACAGAAGAGTTAATAACAGATTCGGAAGTCCTCTTATTGAAACATTTCATATTGCCTCAGACTGATTGAATTGAAAGACTTAGTGCACCATTTAGGACTTTCTAAGCCAGCAGCAAAACTATTAACCTCTTTATTAAAAGAAAAGCACCTTCTTGACTGCTTTTCAAAAATTTTCTACTTTAAAGAAAAAAGAGAAAAAGTTTGTTAACTTTTTTTCTGGAGTTTATTAATTTGTTTTCTGTAATGATATTTTATGTCTTCAATTACAGCTGGGTATACTGTATATAATCCAAAAGAATGGAGACTGTTTATAAACTTAGCTTATAAACAATTTAATGTAAGGTCTCAAATGTGTTATTTTGCACAACGGTAAAAATGTTTGATTCTGTACCAATTGGTCCTTCTGTTTGTTTGCCAGAGATTTACAATGATTTAAAATGATTCTTAACTTGATTAAATATCCAAAAAACAGATGAATTATTTGTTTAGACTTAAAAATGGTTAACTTTCTCCTTGGTCAGCAGAAAAGTTTTCAATAAATTTTCATGTTATCACTACATGTGGTATAGTCGAGCAAGAAAGCAACACTGGATACAAAAAGGATGGGCATTTCGCAACACTCTCACAGTAGGCATGCCAAATATTGTGAACCATTATTAGAAAAAATAAAATAGTTTTTCCGCCACTCCATCTTAAACTTGAATTTTATGAAACAATTTTTTTAATGCTGATAAAGAAAAAACTTATTGTGTTTTCTTTCAGCAAATACTTTAAACATTTCCAGGTTTGTCAAAAAATGAGATTTTTATACGCCAAAAATCTGCTCTCTTATAAATGATTAAGAATTTGTTAAAACAATAGATGGCAAGAAGAAAAACCCTTGGTGCCATTTGTGGATGTTGTTGTAAAAAATTTGGAAATAGTAAAGCAGAAAGCTATGCAGATTCAGTTAATCGTATCTTAAAAGTCTTTTTATCATCATCATTATAATCACTAAAGGACGCTTAAGGACATTATAATCCTTAAGGAAGCTAAACAATTGTTTCTGCGCTTGCACAGGTTCGATATTTTTTAATGTAACAAAACCCTGTTTATTTTTGTTTTTTTGTTTTTTATTACTTTTATTTTTTATAAAAAATAAAAATTATATATTCAGCTATTTTCTATTTTTGTTTTAAATTCGTAAAAAATTGAAATTATTTAAACCGTACACTAGCATATATAAATGAATTCAAATCTGCTTTACAGAAATACCTAGAAAAACTTTGTCTACTCCCTAAATTTTGAATATACCATTTTATATAAAGCTTGAAGATATGGGCGGATCTAACATTTTTTGGTGTTTAAGAAAGCTTACTTTCGTACATCTAAACATAAATTTGTTTATACTTATGCAAATAATAATACTTTGCGAAAATTGCAATGACTGAAGCCTGAACATAAAACGTAAAAATAGCAGCTTGATAAAAAATTTTTTTTACAATTCTCGACTTAATTTATGATAAACTTTAAACTTCATAGAATTGTCTCTTTGCGTTCAAAAATTATGACTATATAGTCTGAAACTCCTCAATTTGAGGGGGTTACAAATTTTACAAATTTTATAAACCTTAAATATCAAAAAATGTTGTATTCACCCTGGGAAGCTACCTTTATTAACTTTAGTCAACTTTATTATTCTTTACTCACTTTATCCACAGTCTAACCACAGTTTAACCACAACTTCATCCACAGTTTAACCACAGTTTATCCACAACTTTATCCACAACTTCATCCACAGTTACTTAAATTATTCAAATACTTTTTTATGAGAGTACTGTAAAAACTAGATTATTATCGTCAGAAGTTATTAAACTTATTTGAACTCAATGTACTTAAAGATTTATATTTTGAATATTTACAGAGAAATGATGGAGAAATGAATCTCCTGCCGTTTTTAAAAAGACTTATAAGCTGAAACTTAACAACAAATTTGTTGTTAAGTTTAGGTTAGTTGAAAAGTCTTTTTAAAAGTCTTAAAAAAAGTTTAAAAGTCTTTTTAAAATAAATAAATAAAATATCGTATTAATACAATATTTTATTTATTTATTTTAGGTGCCCCAAGAAGTCTCTTATGGTCTTATCACAGAGCACCACGGATGACCATTTGAAAGGAAGTTTCTTCCATACCAATGTTATAAAACTTCAAATATAAATTTGAAACTTATGAGAACATAAATTTTTTTAATGAGCCGTTTTGCCGCACAAAATTTATTAAACTTTGCAATTCTTAACGTGGACCGTGACTATGGAATAATATTGCTTTGCTGAATTCTACTATTTCAAACGTAACCTTTAAAAAGTTCTATCACTTGATGATATATTTAGATACTACTAATATAATGAAATAATATAATATAAATTAAAAAAATAAGGTCAATTTAATTATCTCTTAAATAATTTTTTAAAATAAGTACTTAAAAACTTTTTAAATTTATAAGTTAATTAATCAATTAGCTTTCTAATAATTTAATACACTTTTCGGCCCTATTTATCTTTTCTGAGTAATTTAATAGTAAATTAAAGCAACCTTATTAATTACTTATTAGAAAATGTATCAAAATTATAAGGTCAGCTTATAAAAAAAAAATTTTAATTTTTTTTATGAACTAAATTTATAATTTTTAAATGACTAAAAAGGTTCACCAAGAGTTGGCATTCCGTCAAAACATAATTCTAGAGATCAAAGTTTACTGCATTTGAAGTGTAAGGTATAATCCTAAAATTAACTACCAGGAGCTGAGTAAAAAGGTTTTGTTAGTTATAGCACAATAGGTGTTTTAAAAAAGGTATTGACTGTTATGTTACTGCCCAAAAACTGCTTTTAAGGGTGACAGGATTAAAAGATATTATTGGTGTAATGAAAGACTTCACTGGTCAGTAAAGATTGGTCTAAAGTCATTTTTAATGATGAATCAAATTTTTAGGTGGTGCTAAAAGATTAGTTTCAGAGAAGAAAAGATTTTGTGTATCAACAGAACAAGGCGGTGGTGGCATCATTAATATATCGTGATGAATTTCTCATATATAATGGGATAAGATTTCAAAATTTAAACCAGCACAGCTAGTACAATGACCAGATATAAATCCCACTGAAATGTTTGACCCTGGATTATCAAGGAGAATGTTGAAAGCATTTTGCAATTAAAACTTGCTCGGGAAAAATTTTTGAAAAAAAATTCAAATGTAGTTATGTATACATCATATTGAATCTAAAAGTATAGGAACCAGCCCAAAAGCACGTGGTGGTTATGCAAAATACTGAATTAAAGCGTGACCTTATATTTTTGACACATTCTTTTTATTATTTTTTTATTTTATTTTACACATTATTTTATTATTTTTTTGACCTGATTTTCTTTTGGGTTGGTGAATAAATCAGTCCACCCCGGGCAACATAAGCTTTAGCTAGGCCACCGTTTGATTAATTCCATTATATTGCGTCTTTTTTGTTTGTTTAAAGAGCGTAAAAGTAATTTAAGTAATCATTAAAAAGTCTAAGTGACTTTATATTTTTGAAAGCCATATATGACATATAAATCTGTATTGTGACTATTAATGTAAGTGAAGTTATTAAAAAAAAAGATTTAAAAAAATACAATTTTATGCATATGAGTAGAATTAAAAAGAAATGAGTATCTAAGGGGTCGTCCACAAATTATATCATTTTACGAGGGAAGAAGCATTCGTGGTTTTGTGACAAAAAGTTCGGGAGTTGTTACAAAAGAGTCACGAAGTTGTGACGAGGTAGGGGGGAAATAAAGTAGTCGAAAGCGGTCAAAAAGTGCATGGCGTAACTTATGGGCAACCTCTAATGGAATTAATGAAACAGTGGTCTAGCTAAAACTTATTTCGCCTGGGGTGGACTGATTTATTCGCCAAACTCATCCCTACTCCTAATCTTTCTCGTATTTTTATTATTTAGGCTCTATTCTTTTTATAATCTTTTCTTTCACTTGATATGACACGTGATATGACACGTGATATGACACGTGATATGACACTTGATATGACACTTGATATATCACTCTTCCTTAAGGAGCTTTAAACTAAAGATTGACAGGTCTGCACAAGATTTATATAGAAACATATCTGTCAGTCTTTAGTTTATGAACTGAACTATTAAGTTTAAATTAAAAAGTTTATTTTCCTCTTTTTAGTACAAAAAAGATTTATATATATTTTTGAGCAAATGTTTTTGCTATATTATTTTTTCCTCTTCATTACTGATTTATCATGATAGAGCAATTGGTAAAAAACTTGTGTATAAAACACAAAGGCGAGTAAAAACTCATTAACAAAAATAGAATGAGAAAAGTAGTGAACCAACCCCTACCCCACCTCCACTACCACGTAGAATCGCCCCTGGTTATAAGTCCTATTTTTTAAAAATCAAACAATGATTTATTTCTTGGAGATGTTGCTGTGGATAGTGGAAAAACTAATGATGCAACAAAGCTGAACATGCAAAAGTAAGTATCCTTGAGGAATATAAAGCTGTTGTAATCATCCGAAAGGATTGAAATTATGATCTTAGTAGTGCTTTATTAAAAAGTCTTAACAACCATAATTAGAATTTTTTCCAAAAGTGATCCTGATCTTTACAGTTCTATCAAAATTTCTGTCATAGAGAAGCTGTCTACATTCTCTATACAAAAAAAAAAAGATTTAAGCTTAGAGGCACCTGGTAAAATATCTATCTCAAAGTCTTTTAAACTTTGAAACTTAATCGCAAAAGAGAGCTTGCCTCTCTTTCTTTTTATCGATACGACCAGTGGTATCAGGGAGTAGTATTAGTATGAGGAAGACTTTCCAGGAAATTGCATCTTACGAAGACTTTTGTAACTTTGTATGTGGCTTAAGTGTCACTAATAATTATACTGAGATAAACATTGGTCTTATTTAAGAATTTGTTGATAAATCCCACAACGGAGACCATTGCCAGAATATATTGCTGGTTGTTCGAGAGCACAGAAGGGTTCTCTCCAAAAACATGCCACAGTCTGAACTCATGTTAGTCAAATGCTGAGATGTTAAAAAATACTTGTAATCAAATGTAATCTTGTAAAATTGTAATCAAATTGTAATCAAATAAAACTAATTTTGGTAAATTTTGTATTTCATTTAGAGAAGCATTTTTATGGAACAAAATAGTGTTAAAACTTTTTGATTTCTCTCATGAATGGAACTTTTTCTTATTTAAAAGAAAATTGAAAGCAATTCTTTTCTCAGTTGAAAACATTCTGATATACTTTTAAGTTTGTTTTGTTTTTATTAATACTCTTAGTAAATATTTTATCGTAATTTATATATACGAAATCTTTTATCTTAACTTATATATATATATATGTATATATATATATATATATATATATATATATATATATATATATATATATATATATATATATATATATATATATATATATATATATATATATATATATATATGTATATATATATATATATATATATATATATATATATATATATATATATATATATATATATATATGTATATATATATATATATACGTATATATGTATGTGTATTTGTGCGTATTATTTGTATGTGTATATATATATACTGATGTGTAAGTATATTTATTTACATGTTTGTATGTTTAAATATGTATAAATAATTATATTTGTATTCATGTGTGAATATTTGTCTATGAATTATTAAAGGATTATTTATTATTTAAAATCTGTTTAGGCGGTTCTCGATGACAAGATCTTATGATCTTCTGCGAGTATCCGCGTTCTTGTTGTAACGTTAACAAAATTGTAATTCTGACTATACGTATTTTATTCATTCTTATATTGTAAGACTTATTTTGAATAAATAAAAAAATAAAAAAAAATAAAAAAAAAATGACTTTTTTAAAATGCATTTATAATAAAAAAATACATTATTAACAAACAGTTTAAAATGACATTTCCTTTATAATCAAGCTGAAAGTGCTCAGTTTTTACGAAAATTCATTGTTTGCTAAAAACTCAGTTTTTACTTTTAGCTGTTTCCAACAAAAGTAAAATATTTTTGGGGACTTTTTTAATGGTGTGTGAATAGGAAGAGAATAAGAAACCTTAGCATATCGAAATTCTGAAAAAAGGTTAGTTTTGTCTAAGCTTGGGTAACCCAAGTATTTATGTTTCCAACAGCTTGCTAAGTCATAGCAAACATGTTTTAATTTTTTTATTGATGTAATTGATTATTTTCGATATGTTTATTAATAAATATTTTGTAATAACTTATCTTTCTATATCCACTCAACACTGACACCTTTACTTGAAATGCTAATTTTTTTTATACATGCATTTATGATTTTTTGTTTTGATGCTCACTTTGACCATAACACTGCAAGTGTGTACATTAAACCTTACTTTCAGAGATTTTATTATGAGCACAGAGAATGCAATTTCTGATTTATTTGATCGAGGAGCTGGGTAACGTCAGTTGTATATGGTGGAGTGATGAAAAGTCTAATACATTTGCTTCTTAGAAATGTCAACACATCACTGTCGAATATTGAAGAACAGCCATCAGATAGGACAACAACAAGATTTTTTTTTTCTAAGTTTATTTCGAATATTTGATGTGCACTTAAAAGTCATGAGTATTCTTAGCTGCCGCTGTCATTTACGGAAATTAGATGATTTGGAATTCGTTTAGCTGCTTCTCTTAGAGCCATGCAGGCACTGATCCCATTTCCATTGAATATGGTTTAGCATTGTTATATCTCCTCCAAAGTTTCTCTTATCATTTTTGACAACTTTCTATCTTGACTTGCTTGTTGGTTTCACTCTAAGATTTTAGACTTTCCTATTTTTTAATTATTCTTTACTCCAAAGAAATATCAAAACACACTTTAATACTCGCACTTTTTTATACTCGCACTTTTTAAACTTGTACTTTTTTTTTTCTTTTGTTTGCCAAAATATGTAAAAGGTAAATATACATTGAATATATTACTGGTAGAACTTCTAGAAGATCACAGGATCTTATCATGAAGCGCTTTACAATCTATATCACAACAAAAAAAAAAAAGAAAAAAATACAATATTTTAATATTCTTCACAATTTTTATAATAAACATGAGCAGCCGTAGCAAAGTGGTTAGCCTCATCAGCTAGAGGTCCGTGAATCAACGCCACCTCTGGGCAAGTTTTATAACATCGATACAAAAGGAGGGGTGAACTTCCTTTGAAATGCTCTCCCGAGGTTCTCTTTGATAAGACCGTAAGAACTTCTTGGGGCAAAATAAATAAATTCCAAAGAAAAGAATCACAATAAGAAATTCAAACTGATCATTTTTAGTTTGGAAAAATGGCTCTTGGATATTTATACCAACTCGAGATCATATTTGTTTTTAGGTTTCAAATTATAAAGATTTATAAATACACTACGCGATATATTTTCTTTACATTTAAACGTAAAATATAAAATGTTCAAAACTTTCATTTCTTTAAGAAGTGGTGTCGAGTTTAAAAAACGATTTGTAAAATTAATTGTAAAAGCTGCGCGTTTCTGATCTCGATAGAGAGATATACGTTTGGTTTTGTGAGCGCTTCCTCATATTATATTTACATAACTTAAATGTAACGTATAAATGAATAATATAGTTGCGTTAATTGGTGTTTATTAAATATATGTCTAACTTTATATAGAATGTGTCTACTTTAGTAAACACCCTTTAGTTTTCTTTATTTACTTTTGAATAAACATGAGTTTATTCAAAAGAAAATAAAGAAAACAGACTAAAGTGTGAATTGAAGGAGGGTTAATGGGAAGTGTGAATTGAAGGAGGGTTAATGGGAAGTGTGAATTGAAGGTTAATAGTGAAACTATAGACAAAGTATGACTATAGGCGGATCAATTCTCACATTCCTTAATATTTGTTATGTTTATTTTTACGTACTGATCTTGTAAGGGGTTTCTGACGATACAATCGTTGTGATCTTTTTTTAAAAGCCATGTTTATATTTGTAAAATATGTAATATTTATTAACGTCAAATGTAAATATAGCTAAAAAAAAAAAAAAATAAATTAAAATAAATATTTTACTTAAATAACGAGGGTATATATAACTCTTAGAAATATTGTATTATATTAAAAAGATTTTTGTATGGATAAGTTTAAATACTATAAACAGATGTTTTAACTTGATTTAATTATAAAAAAAACTTTGATTACAAATAGCTTTTAATTTTTTTTTTTAATTTAGTTTTATTCACCTAGCATTCTGAGGATCCTTAACCTAACATTGTGTGATGGAATATAAAAACTATAGAATATAAGTGAGCTAAACATTTAAAAGTATATTCCGCAGAAAAAAATTTTATGTTTTGGCAAAAATTCATGTTTTTCTAAATAAATCTAGCAATAATACTACCTGTAATTTATTCTGGCATACTGAGATATCAGGGGCGGATCAAGGGGATATCCTGTGTTGCCCAGGATTCACCCATAATATACTGAGATACCTAATGAAAATGTCTTTAACATTTATCTAAAGATTTAAAAACGAAACCCCAATATAGTTCAATCATTTTGGCAATCTAGCAATAGTATTTCGACAATTCTGAGATCCCTGGCATTTTGAGATCCACCTAGCATTTTGACCTTTTCCTGTAGTTAGTTTTAGCACTACTGAACATTTTATATAAGTGAAACTGCACATCCTGTATAAATATAATTTTGATGAATAATTAAATAAATACACAAAATGTAGATTATACAAAGTTTTAGTTATTAAAGTTATTAACTGTTCAGCAATATAACATTTTTTGTACGTATTACGTACGATGCAGAATCATTAAAAGTATTTTGTATTGAAATCAATTATTCTTCATTATTCTTTTGCTTGAAGTATTTGTCTCGGTTTTTTAATGGTTTCTTTTTTATTTCTATTTTTAACATTACTGGATTTTAACCTAAACTGTTATTGCAAAACTTAAATAAAATTCATCAAAAGTATTAAACTTAATAAATATAAAAAAATCCTAATGAATACCCATATGAACTTCATGAATGTTCATGAAAAGTTTATGAGCAAGCGTAAAACTTCATGAAAATGTGTAAAAACCCTTTGAATACGTGCAGATTAAAAACTTCATCAAAATTAACGTATAAAAAAAACTCTATGAGTATGTGTAAATTCACGATTCAACATTTATGAATATTTATAATCACAAATATGCAGATTAATAATAGATTAATACTTAATTTGTTTTTGTTTAGTTTTTTACGATGGTTGTTTTGAATGTTCTTTACCGAGTTTTAATTTAATTTGCTTTTTACAGGGTCTCGGGGCAGCACTTTTTTTGCCTATTTTTTTAAATAGATTAACGAAAATATAATAGTAGTCCCAGTTGAACACAACATCTATTTTCGGCAGAAGCCAACAAAAATTCTTAGTATATTATAATCAAGCGCATTAGTATTGGCCCACGACAACTGCACCGCGAGAGAATAAATGGAAAAAAATAATTGTTTTCGCTTCTGCTACGCGTTTAAATGTTATTTAAGACTGATTTAAGTTGAGCAAATCTTTTTTTTGAAAAATTCGTCCCTATTATATTAGAGCGCAATTAATTTTTTAGGATTTTTAATCTTGGCTATAAATTTTACACGACAATAAATGTTTTTGAATGCGTACTGTAATCGTGCCATCAAATACCCAAAATGTGTCATGTGTATTCTGATCTGGTTAACTAAACACAGATTAGAATCCATTTTAAGAATAGTTAGTCTATTTATAAGAAACCTTTCAGTTTTTAGAAAAAATTAAATGCGAAAAGGATGTATTTACAAATAATAGCTCAGCACGTTTTTCTACTTAAATTGTTAAATGTTTCTTAAACTCAAAGAAATTAGACGTTTATTTATGAAATTCTTAGTATAATCATGTAAGCAAAATATTTAAGCAATCAAAATATTAGTAAATCGGTTTTATTGTTTCAAGAAAGAAGTTATAAATTAAAAAATTATTCAAAAATAACAGATCATATAATTAGTGAAAGACATTTTATACTTATGACGCATTTATACACTAATATATTATATTTCTAAATTCGTTTATAGTCTAAATATTCAGAATATTGACTAAATTTTCCATTCTGTTTCTTCGTTTGATTAAATAAAAACTGTTAATAATTGAGTAGAATAAATTATTAATGTTTAATAGTTTTTTCAATTGATTGTATTCTTGAAATGTATTTGTCATATAAGTTTAAATAAAATTCTTGCAAAAATTATTTTTTTTTAACAAAAAAAAAAATTTATTTTATTTACTGCTTTTTGTTGTTATTTGTATGAAAGTAAATTAAAAAAAGAAAAATATTTTTAGTGGTGTAATGGTAGTGCTGTTTAAGTAGCAACAAAGTTATCAATATAAAAAGTTGATTGCCGATAAGACATGTTTTATTGTTTTCAAAGAAGAATTACATATGAAAATATGTTTTAATAGTTTCAAATTTTATAGTTAATATCTATGAAATCATTTTTATTATTATTTTTTTTGTGACACTATTAAATATATTAGTTTAGCAAAGCTATTGAGTTTAAAAAATTATTCAATCAATTAAATTATTTTTATACAAACACTTATCTTTTAACTTTATCACTTATTTAATTCAAAATTTTATTATTTGATTGATTTATTTTAACAATTTTTGTTCAAATTTTTGCATTAACTTTAATTTCAACATAGTTTATAAATTTTATTTAAATTCTGGAAAAAATGTTACATTAAAAAAAAAAAACTACTTGTTTTGTTACATTTTATTTTTGTTTTTATACAAATGTTTTGACTTTGTTATATTGTTGTTTTGTATTAATTGTATTGGTAGTCAAGAAAAATTGAATTTAAATATCGATATGTTTGTTGCTTTATAATCATTTTTATTTTCAAAAAACTGCTGGTTACAGTATTTGAACAAATTTAATAAATTTTTTAAAAAAATTTTACATTCAGTATCTATGGAGTTAATACATTGTAACATTGTTGAGGGTTAATGAGTATAAACAAAGAATGTATGGAGGTATAACCAAATTATTTTTACTATACAAACATTTTATCATTTTAAATTACACACAAAATATTCTCTAAACTCAGAAATTTTTAAACATATTCACTTAGATTGTTTTTTTTTGATTATTTTGTTTAGATAACTTAAATCTTTCTATACTTTTTTGTTTATTACTTATTATTTTTGTATATATTGTTTTATGTATATGTTTGTAAATATTCCTTATATATATATATATATATATATATATATATATATATATATATATATATATATATATATATATATATATATATATATATATATATATATATATATTAGGTTTGTGTTTTTTAAAATTCTTTTTATGCTTGTATTTACTAGCGTTATATCTGCGTTTATTTTTATGTGTTTGTTCTTTTTTTGTTTGTATGTTTTCTTTTTATGTTTGTGTTTATACTTGCTATGTTTGCATTTATTTTTATGTTTGCATTTATTTTTATGTTTGCATTTATTCTTTTTATATTTGTTTTTTTTATTGTTTTTTTTATTTTTGTATTTAGTCTTTATTTGAGTTTATTCCTATTATGATTGTATTTCTTCTTTCAATATTTGTATTTATTATTTTTATGTTTGTGTTTATTCTTTTTTATGATTGTATTTACTCTTTTGGTATTAGCATTTGTTATTTTTGTTTGTATTTATTCTTTTTGTTTGCATTTATTATTTTTATTTATTTATATTAAATTTTAAATATTTATGCTATTAAAAATAAGTTTCAAAAATTGAATTATTTTTAATTAGGTAATTTAATTTAAAAGTATATTGAGAAGTTAAAACCATCTGCCATAAATCTCTCTGTCAATATTTGTATTTTTTGTTTAAAATGAAAAGTAAAATCAACATTTTGTATAATGGAGTTTTCTGAAAAAAAAAAATTATAAAGTTATATAGCAAATTATTTTTTCTATTTATTAGGGTTTGTCCTTAATTCAAATATGTTTTTATTCCATTTATAAAACTCTTGGTTAAATAACTAATTTAACCAAGAGTTTCAATTTAATTGCCACCTGAATTTAAAACTATTTTTATGTTAATTATCTGCTTATTTTAAATGAAAAAATATTTTTTAGCGTCTTAAATCAAAAGAATAAATAAAATAATTGTTATAGATTAATATTAAATAGATTTTAAATTTAATCTATATTTTATGCCAAATTGAAATTTAGGTACTCAGGTTGCTCGTGGTAACAGTCGCCATAGCTCATTTAATACGCACAAGAAATCGGGTTCTTTGAGTCAAGTTTATAGTGGTTTTCAACAAAGCAGCGAGTTTAATAATAGAGATGAAAAGTATGATCCACGTTATTCTTCATTAAAACGTAATGGAAGTTTATTGGCAAGACAAAACCAAAGTTCATTTTTTAATCCTATGGGAAACAATTATGATATTGACAATTATTCAGGTAGCATAATGTTTATTATATAATAATTTGATTAAATGTTATACATTTAATGCAATACTACTGGTAAATTTATATGTAGTTATTTTTAATTATCAAAAAAGATTATTTCAAATTATTAAATAACATGGTTTAATAACCAGTTTTTTTGACCAAGAATTAAATTTTATTCATATAAAATATGATGATCTTACAACAGCGTTTTTCATACAAACATGCCTCTGAGTTGTCTGCTAAAATTTAAAAGTTTTAAAATTCTTAATTGTAAACTTACAGTGACAAATACAGCTTGTATTTACCAGAGTAAATGTGATAATAGTATTCAACAGGTAGCTATACAAAAAAGGTTTACTACTAATAAAAATATTAAATAGTTTCAAATATTATTTGTTATTTTATAGGTTGCAATTTTTTGAACAAAAAGGTGATAATCAACCCTCGGAATTAGGGTTGGCATTCGGCAATGCTGACCTAACTGCCGACCTAAAAGTGTTTGAGGTCGGCAATAAAATTGCCGACCTCGTTTCGATATTTTATGGTAAGACCTTTGTATCAAATTTTTTTGCCGACCTTTAAAAGATTGAGGTTGGCAAATTATTGCCGACCTCAATTTTCCTAATTCTGAAGGTTGGATAATTATCCCAGAAGTTTTTTCTTTCCACTTTTTTTAGTGATCCAAGTTTATTTTTTGTAGAACTCCGAATCTCTTTTTAGAATTAGACCAAGGAAGTTTATAGTTATTATGTTGTTTTTATTAGCTGAGGAATATTTGTTTGGAAAAAAAAAATAACATAAGATTGAGTCCAAAAAAAAAAAAAAAAAAAATTAAGGTTTGTTGCTTTTACTCCACAACTACCTCATTTAACCATAATTTATTTTAATGTTTCTGTAAAAAAATGTTGAAAGTTTTAAATAGTATTGTAGTAAAAGTACCTTGAATTTGCCTAATTGTTTTTGAGGGATATTGAAAAATAAAAAGTAACAACTTAAATAATAAGGCTGTGTTTATAGTCTAATTTTTCTGATAATAAATATTATTTGTTATTAACCAAATATTGATAAAATGTTTTAGACTCACAAAAAAAGTTGTTGAACAATTGTTTGTTTTTTTTTGAAATATTTGAATATTTTTTTTTAACTTTTCAGGTTAAGTAAAGTTCAGCTTTTGTTTTAGATAATGGTAGACCTTCATCAAATATGGATTATGGTCGCCCATCTTCAACCATAGATTATAATCATCCACCTTCAACCATGGATTATGGTCGTCCATCTTCGAGACAAAGTTCATCAGCATCACATCAAAGTTCAGTATCTAGAAATAATTCTATATCACAAAAAAGATCAAGTTCTCGACAAAGTAACGCAGTGCATAGTGGTGAATATTCTCAACCATATTTTGAAAATAATCCAATAAATGCAAGTAGTTCCAGTCAACAAATGCTTTCAAATACTTCTGAAGCTATTGTAGAAGAAGAAAGAAATAATGCTGACGGTATTCACTTTAATTCATTAAAATATATTATCTTATTATTATTATTAATATTGTTATTACTATTTATTTTTAAATTTATTTTAATGTAAGAAGTCTATTATTGAAGAAGTTATGTTGATTAATAATATTACCATAGCTAAGATATTATTTAAATTCTTGATACCATCATGACTAATGATATATTTGTAACAAAGGCATGTCAACAATCTATTGACAACGTCATTTAATTTTATTGCGGTTAATAATATATTTGTTACTAAAAATTGTAACTAAGATAGAGTTGTAATTGTTTATATTTTTTACTGACATTATACAGATCATAAGTGGATTTTATTTTAAATCTGAAAAATGGTTAAAATAGTTTAGAATTTCTTTATTATTATTAGATTACTATTATTAGATTTCTTTTTTAATTTGATTTTATTTTATCTCAAAACTCAAGTGTTGTATTTTATCTGTCAGCTAAAAAAATATTTACAATATTTTATCCAGTTTTTTAATTATATTAACCGCAACTGTGATTATTTAAAAGATTTTGAAGTAAATATGGATGGTTAAGTGCCAAACCAGCCTATACAATGAACATGTTGAAATGAGATAATTAGATGCAAAGTTTAAAAAGTCTTTAACAAAAGCTACTAAACTGAAAAAATTAAAAGTAATTGCAGTTCAGTGCACTTAAAAATTTTAATTACAGTATTTTGGTGTTTGCAAAGAAACACTACATAAATTATTTTTTAGTATAAACTAATTTTTTCAACTTTGTTGTATAGGCTGGTTTGGCGCTTAACCATCCATATGGTTTTAAAAATTATTTTAGACAAAAAAAAGCTGTTAAACAATTGTTTTTTTTGTTTTTTTGAAATATTTGGAAAATTTTTTTAACTTTTCAAGTTAAGTAAAGTTCAAATTTTGTTTTTGATAAAAAATTTATTTTTGTCTTAAAGACTACATTTAAATTTAGTTTTAAAGGAAATAGCTAGTAAAACGTAAAATGTAAAACTTAGTTTCATAGTAATGTAAAATAGTTTTGCGATATTTGTTAAATTAAGATGTTTTTTTCTTGTTATTTCATTATGTAAAACATAATTTTTCTCTTAATCATTTATTAAATATGTGAAGACAAGTTAAAAACAAATGTATTAAAATTTTTTTGTTTCTTAATAATTCAATATTGTGTAAAGTTCTTTTGTCGTAATTTATTTATGAACATAAATTTTGTTTACAAATATCTTATTGGTAACTAAAATCTATCTATTTGCTTATAATCCATTAAAAATATTAGATTAAATATCGTCGTTGGCCAGGTAATATCTCACTTGTGTAAAAAGCAAAATTTTACAGGAGACTGAAAAAACTATATATTTCAATGAAATGAGGTTTTAAAAGTAAGAGTAAAAAACAAATAACTAACAAATTATAATATAATTTGTTAGTTATTTGTTTTTTACTCTTACTTTTAAAACCTCATTTCATTGAAATATATAGTTTTTTCAGTCTCCTGTAAAATTTTGCTTTTTACACAAACAACAAATAACTAACTTTATAATAAACTTTTTACACAAATAAACTTTTAATTTAACTTTTAACTTTTAATTTAACTTTTAATTTAACTTTTAACTTAAATAAACTTTTTACACAAAAAACAAATAACTAACAAATTATAATATAATTTGTTAGTTATTTGTTTTTTACTCTTACTTTTAAAACCTCATTTCATTGAAATATATAGTTTTTTCAGTCTCCTGTAAAATTTTGCTTTTTACACAAGTGAGATATTACCTGGCCAACGACGATATGTAAAAAAAAAAAAAAAAAAACTGTGATTAAAGTGATTTATTAAGTGTTGTGTTTATTTTGTAAATAAACATTAGAAAATAAGTTTTAAGTTTATTAAAATTGTTAAAACAAATTATTTATTAAGATATGAACAAAAAACATTTGTTGTTTTGCCATAATACTTCCGGTTGAGAGGTTAATATTAACTCCATGAATCTGCATAGTTTTTTATGTTTTAAAAATATCTGGTTTGAATAATGAATGTATGTACCAGAGAGTTTTTTAAACAATTTACACAAGAAATTCAGTTGATTGGGTTTTCCCCTTTTTTATTAAAAAAACATTTGCACTACATTGAGCATTTGTTTAATTACAATTTTTATTTTTGACAAAATAAAAATTGTAATTAAACAAAGAATACCGCTTTTCTACTTTTATTTGTTTTATTTTTAATTCCATTAAAATTTTTTTCGCACTATTTCTCACTAAATCCACAAACACAAAAAAGTATTTTCAGTTTTAAGATTTTATTAGCAGAACATGTTTTTAACAAATATCAAGATAACTTTTAAATTTACATATCTTATATTTATAGTGCTTACATTAGTTTTTATTTTGAAAATTAAATAAATATAAGACTTTTAAAGCATTACTTCTTGATCATGTTATTTTTATTCAGGTATTATACGTTTTATAAAAGGTTATATATAAAGGGGTTCTTCTACATAAAAGTTAATTGCAAAAGGGAAAACCCAAACATCATGTTTATAACTTGAATTATAAAGTTATTTGAAAGAACTTTTTGTATTGATGTCGTTTATTAACTACAAAAGTGCATTAACCAGACCAGTATTTAAAAAAAAAATTAATAAATCAAAGACCCCAAACATACCTTTGAGAAAAAAAAATGGCATTAAAAATTATATAGTTTTTTGCTAATCAATTATAAGGAAATAAAATCTATTTCAAATACCGAACTTAGATTTGATAAGTAATTTTTGTTATATTAGTTTTTAATGCAGTTTAAAATTTAATTTAAATACAACAGTACTTTAAAATACGCTAATGACACAATTTTACTTTTAATGATGTAAATATTATCTGAGCTAAGTTAAAGTTACATTTATATGCATTTTCGCTACACAATAAAATCTCGTAACAAGGCCTGTAATACCAGGAACATTTATTATTTTTAAGATGAGCTGTTGAGGATGTTTGTTTTAATTAATTGTTTTCTTAAAAGCAATTAAATACACTAAAAAAGCTTGTTTGGAAACAAAACATTTTGAATAGTTTATTAGGTTGACAGTTTTTAAAACTGTCTAGAATACTTAAAACTTATCACTTGACAAAAAGTAGGTACCTTTCAATTCTCAAAAAATGTTCTTCTTAAAATACCAATAACATCTTCATTTCTAACATTCATTTACCAAAAAACAA
>NC_088924.1:15060000-15067500 GCF_038396675.1 Hydra vulgaris | reverse complement strand
AATTTATGTGTGACATACTTTATAACGAATATAACTTTGTTGGTATTATTTAAGTATTATTTAACAAGCAAGCTCTACTGTTAAATTAAACATATTTTAACTTCAAAAAAATTTTACCAAAAATATTTTCTATAAAATCAACTTATAATTTTTTCCCTTGCAAGTTCTTCAGATAAGCATGATTTTTTACTCTCGTAGTGAAATTAGCAAGCGCTATTTGTTGCGCCTGGAAGACCATTTATGGGCGTGCTTCACTTGCATGGGGCGATCGCTCTTGCTTCATTACAAGGCCTGATTAGTATACAAAAATATATCATACAGGGCTGTTCCAAGCTGACTCAGGGCAACGAGGGGCCCTGTTGAAAAATTGTGAAGCTCCAAAATTTAAATGTCATTTATACAATCACATTGTAAATACGATTGTATAGACTTTTTGATATTTAGCAAGTATTTAAGATGGTAAAAATTATTAAATCTTAGGAATAAACTCTCCAGTTGTTGGAGTGGCCCTGCTCTCATATTGTTTTGTTCCATTAATACTTTAATGATATGATGCTAAAAAATAAAAAGCAAATAAAAATTATATTAGTATTTTTATTATAACTTATTTTAAAAAAAAAACTTATTCCCATATTTTGACTAAATCTACTTTTAGTCGACTTAGTAGATTTTAAAAATGTCGATTTTAGTATACAGTCGAATTGTATTAAAAATGTATTAGTTGATTTTAGTTTACAGTCAAATTATTTAAGTTGTAACAACACTATTTAAAACTTATATCTTCTGCATCAGGTTCATCCAATCATATCACTTTTTACTATTACCTTAAAGATTCATTTGGTGATTTTCTTCGTGATGTTTCTTGGGCTAATGTCTTTTGTCTCTCTGCTAAAAATTGGGCCTCTTTTATAATCTCCTGGATTCAGGCAAGCATAAAAGCTTCTTGTTTCCTTTCAAGGCATGAAAGGAATTCTTGTTGCTTTCTTTACTCTACTTAGTTTTTGTTTTTTTTTAAGCATTTTTAATTAAAATTATTGTTTTCATTTTTTCTACAAAAATAACTTTCTGGAGAAGAAACTTTCTGGAAAACAAACTTCTTTTTATTATTGCAATAAATCAATGCAAAAATGTTCTGTCTGGTGCTTCGGTCTTTAATCTTAGATCTTTTTGTCTGGTGCTTAGGTCCGTTATTCACTGATTGCTAAATCTCATATTTTCTCAGAAATTAGGTACTAGAGACCGTAAGAAAATCATGCTATCCTTGCTTCCTCATCTATATTAATGATCTTCCTTATAATCATACCTCTAAAGCAGCTCTATGTGCTGAAGATATATTTTTTTAAATGGTTACTTTTTTAAACATCTTGAAAAATATTAAAAACTTTTTTTGTTGCAAAATTAAAGTTATATACTATATAACAAATATCTACTCCAGTTCATAAAAAGTCATCACTTTTCATTGTTTAGAACAGCTAATTATAAATGTAATCTTGTTTCTGTGACTGGTGATTTTTAACCCAAAAAAGTTGTTTGCTGCTAATAACTAACACAATTCAAAAACTAAATTTTGGAATTTGTTGATATTCCTATACCAAAAGAAATTATATATTCAAACCATTGCAAAGTTCAACATCTACTAAGATGTTGAACTTTGCAATGGTTTGAATATATAATTTACTCCTGATTCCATTCTCTACCTTTATAATCCTTATTTATCCTTGTACAGAATACTGTTGCATTATTTGGTTCTTTTCATAATTAGTTCTTTTAAAGAGCCTCACTTTTAGGCAATCTCACCTGAGTCATCATTCTGCTTAGACTTACTGTAAATGTTGCTTTATGCACAAATAATTTTTATTTATCTAGTTTTTTTTTCTTCGAATGTTTGTTCTTTGGAATTCTCTCCTTATTGTTTCCTGACTCATACAATTTGCAGTTTTTCTTCTGTTAACTTTCTTCGTACTTTTTTTTGTTTTTTTTGTTTCTGTTTTCTTCCTGGCTCAATTAAATTTAATTAGTGATTGCTTGCAGCCTTATTAGAAGTGACCTATTAGAAATGTAATTTTTTATTTGTTTTACAAGCTTCACAATTATCCTCATCTCAATATTTTGCTTTTTTTTAATAATTAGTTTTAAATTGTGTATAATTAGCTTTTAAAGCTTTCAAAAGCTTTACATGTTTTAAAAGCTTCTTTTATTAAAAAAAAGCTTTTAAAACTTTTAATTAGTTCAACTTTAAAAAAATCATAAAAAATAGTTGATTATGAAAAACTAGATTTTTAATTTTATTTTTTACAAGGAAAGCTAGAAAATATTTTCTGTTTTAAAATATGTTTTAAAATATTCATGCTATCAGGAGTTAATTTAAGACTATAGATATTTTAGGCAATATAGCATTATTTGTTTGCAAGTTTCCTTATTATGCTCCTTGGTATGCAAGACACGTATATTGTTAATTTATTTATAAAGGCATATGAGGCATGAGAAGCATGCATTATTTTAAAAATAATCATGCTAATGCAATGATAAATGATTTTTTATTTGCAGTCAATACTTAAAAGTTTAAAAATTGTTACTTCATAGTTTGAATGAAATTTTATCACCAAAAAAAAAAAGAAAAAGCTATATAAGAAATTTGTATTTTAGAAATTATTCTTTTAAAATATAACATATAACATATAAATGGGTACCAGACCCCACCAAATATCAAAGTTGATTTAAGTGAGGCTAAGCTGTAATCACAGTTTAACTTTGACTTATTACAAATATATCTTAGTTTTAAATTTGTATATTAAATATAAAAGTTTAAAAAATGTTCATTTATTTATTTATTAGTTTGTAAACTTAATGTGGTAGGACACTCGGCTCGTAAAATTCTTTTTAAGAGTTTCGAGGTTTAAATCCACCCTATATTTTTAAAAGAACTGTGCTCAACCTGTTTTTCAACTGTGCAACAACCTTGTTTAACAAGGTTTGTTTCTCTGTGCAGCTGCCTTGTTTAACAAGGTTTGTGTTTCATAGTTTAAGGCTGAGAGAGAGCAAATAAAAAAAACCTAATCTTTAAAACAACTGTTTAATATTTTTCTAATTTGTTTTCTAGACAATGACAAAGATGATAGAAGTTACATCAAAGAAGACAGAAATTATGATCAAGATAATAGAAGTGACAGAGATGATAGAAATTATAACAGAGATAATAGAAATTATGACAGAGATAATAGAAATTATGACAGAGATGATAAAAATTATGACAGAAGTAATAGAAATTTATATGGGAGTGCTGCAAGAGTCAATGATAAATTTTACTCAAAAGAATTAAACAATCAAGTCAATGAAAATCAATCAAACAACGATATTAGACAGAACAGTCAAAACTATTTTGAAAAGTCAGATGCAGTTAAAAATCAGGCAAGGTATAGCAATGCAGAAAACTATTCAAGCAACTATGCAGCCAATGAAGAGTATAGCTCTTTAAAAAAACAAAGTATTGTTCACGATAGTGAAATAAGAAGATTCAGCTCCAATAATGAAAGTTTATCTCAAAACTTATATTCAGATAACAGAAACTATCTTAGTAATACAAATATAAATATTATCAACTCAAATTATGTAAACAATGCTAATAATTATGGAAGTTATGCAAATAATATTGGTTTTGGCAATAACAGTAGTAACATTCTTTCTAATAGTGCTAGCAATTCTAATATTAATGCCAATAAAGTTAATTCAAGTAATCAGCAGATTTTTAATCATATTGCTTCAAGTAACCAACAGATTTTTAATAACAAAGAGAACACTCATAATTCTGACTTAACAATAAACAATCAGTTTTCCCAGTCAAATAGAGACTTCAGTCAAATAGAGAATTCAGCCAGAATTAATTCTCATGGTAAATTTTAATTTAACTAATTCACAGGTATTTTTGACATTTTGCATTAAATTTACTTTTACTCTTCATCTCGTAAATGTAGTTTGTTTAATTTTATAAGTCTATCATATTCTTGTTAGGGAAAGTGATCCTTTGCAGTTTCCACTTTTACTATGGGTTGTATTACTGTTTACAGAAATTGTTATCAATTTATAAGTGTTAATATTTGGCAGGAATACTATTAGCCTGTCAGCAGATTGGCAGAAAAATTGCCAGCTTTTCAGCTGATCTGTTCTGTCAGTTATATTAAAAATAATTTATGAAAAATGTTTAATCTTACTTATAGAAACAAAATATAATGAAGAAAGCATCAATCTTCTTGATCTTCTAAATTTTTTGAAGACAAATGACCATGGTTTAAAATCACAGGCTGCAGGATATTTGATGCATCTTTCTTACAAGGACGAAGAGATCAAAAAAAGAATATGGTACTATTCAAAAAAAAATTTTTAACTTTTTGAAATTTTTAGACATATTTGTTTTCATTATTGCATGCCTTGTTTTAAAGTGTTATGCAAAATTTGTTTTTAAAAATATTTTTTAAAACCTTTAATCTTAAGTTGAATTTTTATATACAAAAATGTTTATGTTTGCCACTGATTTTATTTATTTAGATGTGAAAGTAAAAAAAAAGTTTTTTTTTTGCTTTTTTTATTTAAACCTTTAATACCTTTTCATTTTGATTTGCTAGAAATGAAAAATAAACATAAATACTTTATACAAATTGTTTTAATATTGTCTCAATAACACATGTGTAAGCACATGTTAACTGTTTTGTAAATACATTGTTCAAATAGATTGTACTTGCGAACCTAAATAAATCTGTGCGTTTGTCACTACATGAGATATGAAGTAATTTTCTCATAAAATTACTTCATATCTCATGTATTTCTCATAATTACATGAGAGATAAAAATTATAATAAAAAATAAATATTTTTTGCAAAAATTAATGTTGTTTAAAAAAACAAACAATTTTTTAATTTACGGTAATATAATAATTTTTAAAATTTGTTACTGTTCAATGTTGTTTAATTAGTATATGTAAGTTAATTATATCATTAATATATGTGTATATATAAAAATATACATATATATTCTTTGTTTTTTCTTTCTTTTTCTGAAAAAACTGTATGGATTTAAGTCTACAAAATAAGTCAGCAAACATATTTTTTTTACATTTTAAAGGCAAATATTGTGTTTTTTTTGCAAAAAAATGCTGATATTAGGATATTAGGATATTAAATTTCTCCTGGACAAGAGGGTACCATCGCTCAAATTTTTTCCCTAGAATAGCCCCTGTTTATATACTTATACATGTGTATATCTATTATATATATATATATATATATATATATATATATATATATATATATATATATATATATATATATATATATATATATATATATATATATACATATACATATGTATAATACGTATAATAGATGTACATGTACCTATTAGAACATATATAGATATGCATTTGTGCTTGTGTGTGATATGTGTTCTTGTGTGTGTGTGTGTGCTTGTGCGTGCATATCTTTATAATCTGATTCTTAATTTTGATAAAATTAGTTATTTTTACAAACATTTTAAAAATACAAAGTTTTATTAAAATTAGTGATGTTAATAATTTTTTATGAATTTTTGTAAATTTTAAAAATTTATAAAATTATAAAATAATAAAAATTTTATTATTTTATTTTAAATATTTATTTTTAAAATTATAAAATTGTAAAAAAAAAAACTATAAAATCATTAAAAATTTATACAATTATAAAAAAAAAAAAGAAAAAAAAAGTTAAGTCTTATAAATTTGAAACTTAAGTTTTTTATTTAAAATGGCTTCTACAATATAATTATTTTCATGCAGTCCCATACTTTTTTAATTGGATTTACTAATTTTTCAAATTTTTTGTAAATTCTAGATTGATTTGTTTCATTTAGTGAGCTTGATATTATTCCTATGTTAGTAAAACTACTTGCTGATGATGATGAAGATTGCTACCGTAATGCTGCTGGTGCTCTAAAGAACCTGTCATATGGTAGATTTTTAGATGATAATAAGGTAAACCTTTTATAATAAATATTTTGTATAATTGTTCTTATAGTTTTAGTATTTTTATTTTAATTTGATTTAAAATATTCAAAATAAAATTATTGTTTTTGGTTATTGTATATTTATATTATAAACAAGTATTTATGTGCAATATATATATATATATATATATATATATATATATATATATATATATATATATATATATATATATATATATATATATTGTCATGATCATTTCACAATCACTCAAGTCAATTTTGGGGAAGTTTGAGTTAATGGTTGCATTGTATAGTTAATGTGTAGACAATTTTCTTTTATGTAACAAATCATTTATAATCTTAAACCAATCAGAAAGTAGTTTTTTTCATTTGTTTTATTGTGATGTATAAGAAAAAAAAGCTATTTTTTCAGTTTTTTAGTTTTCTCAAAACATGAAATAACGTCAAAATTTTTTATAAATAATGTATCAGTTAGAAATGAGTTAAAACAGTATTTCAATATTCTCAACTAATGTTTAATCACATAATTGAATCTCAGAAGTGTCAAATACAAGGAGTAATCAATTTGTTCAATTTTCAAGTTTCTATAAAAAAGATAAATAAAGTATTTTAAACTTTTTCAATCCAAATATTCACCAACGCAACTTGCAACAACCAATGTAACTTGCAGCAACCATTGCTGCAAGTTAGATTGGTTGCTGCAAGTTACTTCTTATTAAATAAATTTAAGAATGAAAGTTATGACAAAAAAAAAATGTTCTTAATATTTAAATATTTATCTTTTCAAAAATATTAAATGCTATAAGTGCATTAACTAAGGTAATTAATAATTTGTTTATAGTTATTAACAGGATAACGCAATAAGTGAAAAGGTAGATCTTAAAAGAATTGTTTAAAAATTATAAAATCACTTTTCTTTTTATAAATATATAAAATGTATGTATGTATTTTTTAAATAGTAGTTTTAATTTTTTTTTTAGTTAGCTATTCAAAGTTGTGGAGGTGTTGTTGCTTGTTCTAAACTTTTGTACAAAACATCGTCAATTGATGTAAGGGAGCATATAACAGGGATTCTGTATAATATTAGTTCTGTTAAGGTAAATTGATCTATTGTGGTGTTATTTTTTAGTTTTTTTCTTTTTATTTCTTTTTTATTTTATCAATTTTTTTTATTTTTGTTTACAATTTTGACTTGAAGTTTTTTACAACATTTTAGTAGAATCTTTATAGAACTTTGTTCTAGAGTTTGTTTTTAGCTGAAAGCTAAATTAAAAAATAGTTTTTTTAATTTAGCTTGTAATTTAAAGTTCATTAAGATGATTTAACTATTACATCTCTGTTTAGTCAGATTATTTTCTATTTTCTTTTAATATAAAAATGGATCAAATTCTTTTAGCATGAAAACCATTTGGCTTTTATTTTTTTTAATGTATAAACATTTAAAAAAAAAAAAAATTTGAAAATGAAAGTAAAAAAAAAAAAATCCTTTTAAAACAAGAACAATAATGA
>NC_088924.1:15047500-15055000 GCF_038396675.1 Hydra vulgaris | reverse complement strand
GCAGCATTTTTACTAAAAATATGACGAAAGTGTAAACATTTAATTTATGTAAACTTCAAACTATGTATGTTAAAACATATATCAAGTATTACAGTTTTTCTTTCACTTGAAAAATGCATTGTGGCAACATCTCCAGTGTATAAATCTTTACAACACATGTAAAGGTTTATACACTGTAAAAAACGAAAGAGAGAGAACTTTTTAAAAGTTTAAAAATTGCTAAAAACAACAAAACACCGGGAAAAATTTGTTGCGCATATGTCAAGATAGTCATGTTATTGATGTGCTCTGGTAATTAGCTGCAGATGGTTTGAGAAAAAATTATGGTCTGAAACTTAATTAAAAAAATAATTAATAAGCCCGTCCTGGTACTTCAGAAGGTGCAGTTGTGGAAACAAACAAAAAAAAAGCAAAAAAAAAGTCCTTAGCTAGCAAAAATTTTTTTAAAAATTTTAACAATTAAAAATCTTTTTTTGCTATATTTACTTTTTTGCCCTAAATATATACCCCAGATTAGTGATCGACCGAAACCGAAATTTGAGCCGAAACCGAAAGTACCGAAATTTCGGTTCAGTGAAGCCGTAGCCGAAACCGAAACCAAAATTTCGGCCGAAACCGAAATTTCGACTGAAATTTGAAAAAGAATGTTTAAAATCCCTGAACCTTTTATGATCACTGAATTAAAGCAAAAAAAACTATTTTACATATATCTAAGCAATCACCATGAAACATAGTTTGATAAAAACTATAATTTCAATAATTAAAGGTAATAATTGAAGTATTTTCTCTGCAGAATACATTTTTTTTTCCATGTTTTCTGGCAAAAGTCTGTTTCTTTCATTTGAAAGAATGTCTCCAGCAGTTAAAAACAACCTTTTTACTTCGGTAGATGTTGGTCGAGGTTGTAGGAATCTCTTTGCTACTTTTGCCAAACCAAACTTTGCTTTTAATGTTGTTTTCTAATATAAATCTATGAAACTTCAGACCTTCTTCGGAGTTTGAATCAATTTTTGAGATTTTGTCAACCCAACCAGGCATTGCAAATTGCAACATTTCAGCCCTCTGTTGTTTTGTTCTGGTGTCAAATAAGGGTATTGTTCTTTTTTTAATTGTAATAGGCTCAACTTGATCTGAAGTTGGTATATTTTCAGGACTGCCGGTAGTTGTGAGTACTGCTTTTTCAGTTAGGAGATTTTTTAGAGTAAATGACTTCTTAAATGTGATGAAAGTCCGCTAAGTGATTGAAGTTTTAGATTGTGCGATCCACGAGATACTTTCAAATTGCAGATATTGTAAGTTCCGTGTTTGAAATCACTACCTGTCACGGTAAAATGATTCCATAAACCAGTTTTTTATCGATTATTTTCCATTGTAAAATTTAGCACTGAGAAACTTTTGATGAAACTATTGGTTTGGGTTGCTTTACTTAAATGTTAACTCATTTTAAGAATGATTTTGAGAATAGTAATTTAAAACTATTATGTAACGTGATTTCAATTAAAATTTCTACAATTGTCATAATTAAAAATTGATTTACTAACAAACGATTACAATTAGGAAACCGTCATGATCCCACTCTAAATTAAAACTTAAAAAAAAATCTTATAAAAGTTTCGGTTTAATGAGCTCAAGCTCATTAGAACTCTTACCCCGTTACCAATGCAAATAAAGTGAGATAACATGAGATTGCATATTTATTTTTTTTGCTCTAAGAGAAATATTTAAATAAAATATTTCTCTACCATTTACTCAAAAAAGATTAAAGTAAAGAATAGATAAATAGATAAAGATAGATAAATAGATAAAGATAGATAAATATAGATAAATAGATAAATAGATAAAGATAGATAAATAGATAAAGATAGATAAATAGATAAAGATAGATAAAGATAGATAAAGATAGATAAATAGATAAAGATAGATAAATAGATAAAGATAGATAAAAATAGATAAATAGATAAAGACAGATAAATAGATAAAGATAGATAAATAGATAAAGATAGATAAATAGATAAAGATAGATAAATATATAAAGATAGATAAAGATAGATAAATAGATAAAGATAGATAAATAGATAAAGATAGATAAAGATAGATAAATAGATAAAGATAGATAAAGATAGATAAATAGATAAAGACAGATAAATAGATAAAGATAGATAAATAGATAAAGATAGATAAATAGATAAAGATAGATAAATAGATAAAGATAGATAAATATATAAAGATAGATAAAGATAGATAAATAGATAAAGATAGATAAATAGATAAAGATAGATAAATAGATAAAGATAGATAAATAGATAAAGATAGATAAAGATAGATAAAGATAGATAAATAGATAAAGATAGATAAAGATAGATAAAGATAGATAAAGATTGATAAAGATAGATAAAGATAGATAAATACCTGAGTAAGTATAAAAATAGTTGGATTTCTTTTAAGAATAAATTTTTTTTAAATATTTTTTAAAAATAAATTTCATAATCATTTTTAAAATTTTTACATTAGGTTATTAATTTATTAAATGTAATTAAAAATAGTAAAAACAATATTACAGTTTATTATTAATAATGTTATTAAGTAATTTATTTGAAGCCACGATTTTTGTTCGGATTTGTTCAAATAACTTTATATTTAAAATATCTTGATTCATATTTTTCATAGTAATTCCATTTGTCAGATTTTAATAGTGACCATAATTTTAGTTTTTAATAAAAGCAACACTATGCACAAAGTGCACAAAAAGTTTTTAGCAACCTTATATAAATAATTGCACACATATATTTTTTTTTTGAAAAAGGGTTCATTAAATGCACAAAGAGACATATGTTAAGTTATAAAAATCGCCACAGATTCAATAATAATGCAAATGTGATTCATTCCCTCCCTGCAATTATAGATTACTGACAACATCCAAACCAGTTATAAGAAAGATGCTATAGAGGAACGAAAATTGAAATTTTTTAAAGTTGATATGGCAGTAAGTTTTTAAGTTTGTTTTATTACCAGGAGTATACTGGTTTCCTTTTTAGTCTGTTTTCTTTTTTTTTTAAATTTTCTAAGGACAAGGTTTCATGTTTTTTTAACATGGTTCATTAAGTAATAGGGATTTTTATATAAATTTAATAAATTTCTTTATAGAAATTTACATATATAATAAACTGTATATTTTGTCAACTAAATATTACATCAATGACCAACATATTTATATAGACCTTTCCAAAGATCATAAATTTATTTTATACACATAACAAAGCAAAAGTGTGTGCTCTATTGATTAAAGGAAAGGTCTGTATCTAATAACTGTTAGACTTTAGTTTGCTTGGTAGAGATTTGTTTGTTAGAATGCTATTTGATTCTTTGCTAGGTCTATAAAACCAATCCAAACAAGTCTCTGTATAATCATTAAAGTTTAATGCCATCTTTGGTGTTTTTGAAAAAAAGTGAAGGACTTATGTTTTGAAGTTGTTTATTTTTAAAACAGCTTTCAAACCTTCTCCAAAAAAAATTGATAACAAAAACCTTGATAGACATAGCTAAATAAGAAAGAAACTAATTGTGTTTCTATAATGTTAATTTTTGAGGCATTGTAAGGTTTAGTATAGTTTTAAAGCATGAATCTAGGCAACAAGACGGGTTTACAAAGTTGTTTCTTTTAGACAGATTTATTTTCAAATATTTTTGAAAAGAAATATTTTGGTCTTTTTTAATTTTTTTTTGTCTTGTTCAAAATTATCTTTAAAAAAAAAGTCTTTTGTAAAAAATTTTGTTAAGAAAGAACTTTTACATTAAAATTTTAACAGCAACTTTTTAAGTTCTTAATCAAATAGTTGATTTGTTGTTTGCTAAAGTTGTTTGCTAAACACAAAATAATTTGTTAGATAATATTTTTTTCTGAACTTTTTTATTTATGTTTCCTGTTAAAATGTTTTAGATTGTTGAAAACATTATGTGTGTTCTGCGTAATCTTTCATATAACATTGATAAAGAAGTTGATCGCCTCAGATATTTAGATGCATTAAAGATTTCTGTTAAAGATGGTGAAAATTTTTCTAATAATACTTTATCTCATGATGCAACATTACCTTATGATGCAACATTACCTCGTGATGCAATATTAGATAACACCCAACTTCTTGATAAAAAAGAGCCAAGTGTTAGCAGCAAAGGAAATACATCTGAGAAAGGTTTAAATAGTTATTTTGAATAGATTTAGTTTGTAGAAATGTAGCTGTGTAGCATTTATACATGTGTAGCATTTATTTAATGCCACATTTTAAAACTATGTATTTTTGACATTTTTATGTTTATTTATTGCTTTGAATTATGTTGTCTTTTTTAAGGTTTTTTGGGAATGAAAAAAAAACCTTTTGGTGGTAAAATTCAAGGAAAAATATCTGACTTAGCGAGAGATGAAAATCCAAAACCACCTCGTGAGAAATGGAACTATCTTATTCCTGTACAAGAAAATCAGCCTGTCACAAATGGTGTTCAGTTACTTTGGCAGCAAGAGACAGTTACATACTATATATTGATCCTAAAGAGTAGTATTAATCCTGTAACATTAGAAGCTGCTGCTGCAGCTATTCACAATTTATGTGCTGGAGAATGGAATGTAAGATTTTAAATCCTTTAGTGTTTTATTCATTTTCTAATATACTGGAGATTTTATTTATATATATATATATATATATATTTTTTTTTTTTTAAATTAATAAATATTTAAATGTAAATATTTTTTATTTGTAAATATTTTTTAAGAATATTTTAACTATTAAATTAAATTATTTTTGTGCAAAAAAAAAAAAAAAAAGTTCAAAATGTTATTTAACCTGTTTATAAACAAGAAATTCTTCATTTTTAATTTTCACTAACATTGTTTGTAGTGGTCTGCATTGCTGAGAATACATGTAAGGCTGCAAAAGGGTCTTCCACCAATTGGTGACCTTTTGACAGTTGATCAAGAGTATGTTGTTCGTGCTGTTGCTCATGCATTAAGAAATTTAGCTATAGATTCTAGGAACAAATGGTCAATAGGTAATATATATATAGTAGTATATATATATATATATATATATATATATATATATATATATATATATATATATATATATATATATATATATATATATATATATATACATATATATATATATATATATATATATATATATATATATATTTATATATATTTATATTTATATATATATATATATATATATATATATATATATATATATATATATATATATATATATATATATATACATATATATATATACACACACACTATTATATTATATTGTATTATCTATATTTTTGTTTTTTAGGAAAATTTATCCATAGAAATCTTTTATCAGTGCTTCCCCCTATAACTGCTCTTCAAAGAGATGTAAAACCGTCTGAGTATACAATTTGCGCTATTTTATCCACATTACAAATACTTGTATGCAATGATCAAACAAATTCAAGGTACTTTATAAAAGAAATTTAGTTATTATATTTCCACTTTTAAATACTTTTCACATTCGGATATATAAATATATATTAGAGTGATTCTTAAATCAACATTTCATAGAATGTAGATAGATTGAGTGTTTTGGCAATCTAATAGTTAAAAGCTCTATCTAAGGCAATCTATTAGTTTAAAGGTCTTTTTTAAATTTTTAAACTTTTTCTGGTCTCCTTTTTTAACTTTTTAAAGTTAGTTAATATATATATATATATATATATATATATATATATATATATATATATATATATATATATATATATATACATATATATATATATACATATATATATATATACATATATATATATATATATATATATATATATATATATATATATATATACATATATATATATATACATATATATATATATATATATATATATATATATATATATACATATATATATATATACATATATATATATATATATATATATATATATATATATATATATATATATATATATATATATATATATATATATATATATATATATATATATACAGCGCTGGCCAAAAATTAAAGACCACTCATTTTTTTTTCAAAATTTATTTTTAACCTTAGTATAATTTTATTTTAGAAAAAGGTTTTTTATCAAAAAAAGAAAAACATTTTTAGAAAGAATTTTTATTGTATTTTATATTTATTATAAAAGAATTTATAATTTTTTTACAAAATGATGTTAAAAAATTAAAAAACTGACTGTAAAAAATATAAATGGGAAAAAAAAATGGACAAAATTTTAAGACCAGTTTCAAAAATATTTCAAAAAGCAATAAAAAAATAATTTAGAAACGTGTTGTTCCTCCATTTGTTTTCAAGCACTCTTGTACTCGTTCTGGCATTGAATTCATTAAAGTTTTGATTACTTCATCAGGCAAATTTTTCAAATGATGAGAGATAAAAGATTTCAAATCTTCCAAATTGTAAAGTTGTTCTTTACCAAGCTTGTGATCAAGCCACGACCATAAATTCTCTATTGGATTCAAGTCTGGACTATTAGTAGGCCATGGAAGCACTTGAATTTTATTAGAGTTGAATCAATCGCTAACAACATGCGCTTTATGACACGACGCATTATCTTGCTGGAAAATAAATCCATCTTGCAACTGCCATAAATCAATGCTAGTAATAGTTTTTCAAAATTTCGATGTACCTTTCTTTGTTGAGTCTACCATCGAATAAATGAAAAACGCTAACTCCACAGGCACTCATACAGGCCCAAATGCCTATTGAACCACTGCCTTGTTTTGTTCATTTCAAAATGCATGATTCATCGAACCGTTCACTTGGAAGTCTAAGCAACATTACGTGACCTTTTCTGTTGTCTACCTCAACGTTCATTTCATCACTAAAGACCACACGGCTCCACTGATCTGTTGACCAATTTTTATGTAGTTTGCACCACTCTTTCCTGGCAAATTTTTGTTTTTTATTTAAGCGTGGTTTTTTTGCAGCAGCACGCCATAAATAATTTAAATTGTGGAGGACCCATCGCACAGTTCTAGGGTTTGCTTTTAGACCATTTGACAGTGTCCATTTCGTAGACAAGTCTGAAGATGATGCTTGTCTGTTTTCTTTCATTAATCTCACTAACGAGCAAACATCACGGTCATTTGAAATTTTATTGCGTCCAGTCCTATAACGATCATTAATTGACCGGGTCTCTTTGTATCGTTGAATTTTTTTTTTTTTTTTTAAACATCTTCGCTTCCAACAAGGCTGCAAGCAGCCACTAATTAAAGTTGGAAGTTACTGAAAGAGAAAAGATTAAGATTGTAGAGCAAGATAACGATTGACGGATGACTTAAAAGATTGCAAATTGTATGATTCAGGAAAGCAAGATGAAGGAAGCGAATTCCAAAGAGCTGATGTTTGAGGAAAAAAACTAGACAAATAAGAGTTTTTGTAGCACTTAGGAACAGTCACAGAAAAAGGATGACACTTAATTGAATGACGAGTAACACGAGAGTGAGTT
>NC_088924.1:15032500-15042500 GCF_038396675.1 Hydra vulgaris | reverse complement strand
ATGTAAATTAGAAGAAGCAAAAAAGAAATTGAAATTAGAAAATGTCTTCTTTTTTTTAAGGCTATTAAAGTACAGTCAAACAAAAAAATATTTATTTGAAATCATTGCATGAAAAGAAAAATGATAATAAATGAAAAATAGTCAAACACCATCACTGATATATATACAATATACAATAATACATATACAATATATATGAAAATCATGTGCTCAACAAAAATAATTTGATATTAATGGAACCAAAACAAATATTTAAAAGTACTTAAATATACTTGCTAACAGGCTTGTGGAGCCAGAGCTAGGTAGCCACTGTTTTTTGGTGGAGCCAGAGCTGCAAAAATAGAGTGGCTTTCGGCTCTCGTGTTTTTTTTAAAGGAATGGAATGTATGTTTTTTTTTTACTGTAGACAAATTTTATTCATTCATTGTTTAACTAATTTTTTCAATAAATCCGTTAACAGCATTTCTTTTTTTTTTCTTTTTCCTGTTTACTATGGTATAAATATAATTTTTACAATGTGCATTTAAATACATACATAATAGAAGAGAACACATAAATAAGTACTGAAAATTACATAATAACTAAAATAAAGTTAAAGCAGAGAGGGACTCAAAGAAGATACGGAAAACATTACATTATCACAATCTTTTCATAGAGCTCCTTTATAAAGACTTAAACATTATATCATAATAGTATAAAGTTACCATTAAAATAGTCAAAACAATTAAATAAAAATGTGCTTTTCTACGAGAAAAAAAACAAGTCAAGTATATATGGAAACATTCTTACAGCCCAGTAAACACAAATTGGTTCAGAATCGGTCAATATTTAGTCGAAATCGGTCGAAAAAGGGACAAAGCATATGGCGACCAATTATTAACTAAAAATCGACGCTTGATTTGAAATGTACATTTCAAACTTTTTCATATATACGTTTACTAAATGTCGATCTAACATTTAGAATATTGACTTACATTAGTCAATATTGTAAACTTTTAATCGACCTTAATTAAACGTAAGCATTTATAGATTTAAAATCTACGCTTTAAAGCTTTTAATATATACATTTATTAAACGTTGATCAAATGTTTACAATATTGACTAATATAAGTCGTTATATAATAAACGTTTATTATATTATAATATAGTAATATAGTCATTAGTCAGAAGACTCACATAACAGCTTTAGTCACGCAGTTTAAATAGGCGTAATTAAAACGAAATAAAAAAGTTTTTGAAAAACTATTTTTTATTGGCTAAGTAATTAAATTAGACTTAAATGCATTTTCAAGATTCACTTCCTTACAACAACTGAAAACAAAACGGCTGATAAATAATAAACAAGTTTTGGGTGTGCCATTTTAATTCATGGAAGTTACTAATCTACCTTATAATTTACCTTCCTAAATGCCAACAAATCAATGGACTCCGATGTTTTAGAAACTATTGATGGTGACATTGACACAGTTAAAAATATGAGTTGCTGGTCTCTTGTTATGAAAGTCCTGCTGCAAGAACTTTTTCTTAAGTTTTATAAACAGTTTAAATTCATTTTGTAAACGCTAGTATGATTGTGTAACAGTAGGTATTAATCTTTGCAATAATCAAGAGGTTTAATAACTAAATATTTTTTTGTTTTAGATGCATTTTAGCTTAATTTAGTTACATTTGCTAAAAAAAAATTGGTGAAACAGAGCTGGCAAAAACTAATTTTTTAATATCAAAAATAAACATGTATGGTACAGGAAATTTCGGAAACTTCTATCCAGAAAATCCTCAATATGTAAAGTTGTTCTGTGTAATTCCAATTTTGATTTATGAATTTACATTTAAAATGCTAACTATTTTAACCTAGTTTTTTGCAGTTAGAAATCAGGTTATGAAATCAGACAATCAAGATACGAATGTAGAAGATGATGTTGCACAAACAGGTGCACGATGAACAAGTGGTAGACGGTATTCTAGGAAGATTTTTGAAAATGCATAAACTAGAGAGAATAGTGATCTTAATGAAAACTTTTATTTTCTGCTAATGAGATTATATTTTAAAAATATTTGATAGAAATTGTTACTATAAAATTTCTACTGCAAAAAGCTTGATCATTTAATTTTTTTTAATTATCGAAACATAAACAAGTATAGCGCACAAACATTTTTTCTCTAAATCCCCGCTATGTGAAAACGTTTTGTATAAGTTTATAACTTTATATATAGTTTTATAAAATAAAAGTATAGTATAAATAGTTTAGTATAAAAGTTTATAAACATATTATAGTAGTTATAAAAAATACATAAATAAGACCAGGTCTTTTATATCTTATTTATAAATTTAAAGACCTATAAAGCCCTTATTACTTATATAAAGTTAAAAAGTTATAACATAATTTTAATTTATATTAGTTTTAAAACTTAAATAAATTGAAACTATGTCAAAATTATCAAAGAAACTATTAGACAAGATCTAAAAGTTTAATATACGTTTACTTAGACTAAATCTAAACGTTTTATATACATTAATTAGACTAGATTTAAACGTAAATTAAACTAAATCTAAATGCTTTATATAAGTATAATAATCCTATATTGACGTCTAAAATTCATTTGAATATAGACGTTTTATGGACGCTTGTTCTAAACTTTAATATGGATTTCATTCTGAAAGGATAATCAACCAAATTGAATGTTTTGTCGCAATGTTGTTTTGACATTTAATAGACATTTGTGTGTTTACTGGGAGTATTACATAAATTTCATTATATTAGTTTGTATATTGATTTTAGATTTTTATAATAATTTTAGATTTTTATATTGATATTTGATTTTTTATACTGAGTGTTTTAAATGTCTTTGGAGCATTTTTAACATCTTTAGAACGTTGTGGACATCTTTTAAAAGACATCCAAAAGACGTCTTTTTTAGGTACCGTTCCTACTGGGTAGAATTAAATCTAAAAATATTTACCCATTGACATTTTTCTTTTTAAATGTAATTATTGGTAGTAGTGATAGTATCGGTAGTAGAGTAATACCTTGTAATCATGAAAGTTGGTTAAAAAGTAGTAGAGTAGTGATAGTAATACATTAACCTTGTAATCATGAAAGTTGGGTTAAAAATGAATTGGTGTAATTGGTTTGGATTTGGGTTGGCAAATGTGATCAAAATATATTCCAAAATTGCAGATTTTTGTTCATAAAGTATGGGAGCTGGAGCTGGACATTTAAAAAAAAAAAAACTTTCGGTTCCACAAGCCTGTTTGCTAAAAGGTAAACAAAAAGATTTTAAAACACTTATTTTGTTCAATAAAATAGTTTAGATTATCAGATATTTAATTGAACAAAAAGCTTTTCATCATGATTTTATGGACGGAGTTTGATTAATAGCTTTGAATGTAATTTTTATCAAAATTTTATTTATATCTTTTTTATTTTTTTTATTTTTTTTGTTTTTATTTATATCTTTTTGTCAAATTTTGAAATGAATAAATTAATTAGATAAATACAACAATATAAATAAATAAATACATATGTTAACCCACAGCTCTGTGTTTTGCCAGGATAGTGGATAAAACACTTGCTCAGCTGTGCAACAAATTATTATATAAGTAAAAAAAAATTTTAGTATTAAAGTTCAAGAGATTTTAATTTAACATTCAAGAGTTTTCTAATTGAATAGTTCACCATTCATCATTAAATAAGATTTTAGTTTTTTCTTATTATAGTGGGATAATGCTCGATTACCAAAACGATTGCTGTATTTTGTTTCCTTTAATTTTAATGTTCTTTCTGACATTGAGCAGTGAATTAAATTGCATAATATTGACTTTTCAATTCCAAAGTAGAGGCAGTTGCAATAATCTAGCTGTGCAAATATTAGTGAACAGACTATGGTGCAAAATCTTTGTGCGATAAGAATTGTTTTATTTGGGATATTTTGCTCAATATATTGTAGCAGTTTTTAACAATCTTATTTTTGTGTGTTTTTAAAGATAATTGATTGTCAAGTATCACCCCTAAACTTTTTGCTGAGTCAACAAATCTAATGCATTCCTTGTTAATAAAAGTAGCTTTAATAATATCTTTTTGAATGCTAGGTGGTGCCGTGATTAATATTTTTGTTTTTGATTGGCTAATACATAAGAATGATTCACTCATCCATTTAGATATGTATTCAAAACATTTTGGTATATCTAGAACTAGTGCATTATATTGAGATGAAGGAAGAAATGCTTTTAGAGTTTGATGACCATCTGAGTATCTAAAAGTTTTAACATTGATTATGTTTAGATATTTATATAGTGGTCTCATATAGATATGAAAGAGTTTTGGACCCAGGACTGTACCTTGTGGTGCTCTGTATTTTGTGGTGCTCCACTTGTGAGCTGAGTCAATTATATCTATTTCACTGGTTAATAGTCTAAGTAGTTTTTGCTGATCAATAGTGTCGAAGCCAGCACTTTGATCAAGTAACATTAGTACTGAAGGTGTATGTTTATCAAAGAGTTCAAATATATCATTGGTAAACTTAAATAAAAGTGTTTCAGTTGAGTGATGTTTTTTGTATCCATATTGATGTTCTGTATGAAGATTGTTTATTGTCATGTGGGAATCAAGACAATTGGAAACTACTCTTTCTGTTAGCTTGCTAATGAATACTAAAATAGAAACTGGTCTATGGTTTTTGAAGTCTATGGTTTTTGAAGTGGCAGAGTCTAATTTCTTTATTATTGGAATTAATGTAACACTTTTTAAACAATCCATGCTGCTTGTTTCTAGCGATAGGTTTACTATTTCAACCCGTATATATATATATAAATGTTTGTAAATTATTCCGTAGTAGATATGCTGGAATCGGATCATCAGGAGAGTATTTTACTCTAAATGACATGGTGATTTTGTTAATTTCTTCATATGTTGTTTGATCAAAATTTCTTAAAAACTGCCAATTATAGTTGATGTGTTTTTCTTTGTTTGGGATATTTGAAAGCCAGACCTGGGTTTTCTGATTTTTTCAGTAAAATAATTATTTAAGTTGTTAGCTAGTTCTTTGTCTGAATCAGCTGTTGGCAGTATATATTCTCGAGTTTAATCTATTAGCTTGCTTACCAATGAGAATAGACTTTACTTGTAGTGTTTTTACTTAATAGGTCAGAGAAATGTTTTTTTTTACACAAGCCATCTCCGTTGTTTTTTTCTCTAGGTGTCCACATCCTTTTTCGTCACTTTCATTTTTTGTTCTCCTAAGCAATTTTTCTGTTTTTCTTCATTTTTGCCTAAGTTGCATATATTCTCTGTCAAACCAAGAGGCTGTTTTGACTATTTTTTTTATTTTTATTTTCAAAGGGGCATGTTTCTGCACAATCTCTTTCATTATTTGGTTATATATGTTTATTTTGTCTTTCATATTTTCAGCTGATGATATTCTGGTTTATTTCTTGATATTTCATTGTTAAAGGACTGTAAGTCCACTTTAAATTGATTGTTTTAACATAATTCCTACCCCAACACCTTTTTCTTTATCTCTTTCTTTTCTTATTTTGTGCCGAAAAGCATATCCATTATTTTTTATCATTGCTGTTGTATTATTGTTTTCAGAAGTCATGTTTCGGATTCCGGTTAAGTATATGCTCCATTACATCTGGAAGTTTATTAGTAAAAGAGCGAACATTCCATAGTGATTATAATATATAATTTGTGTAGGTTCTATTATCCTTTTGAACTTGGCGTTTGAACAATTTATTTCAAGTGTTTCTTTCAGGGTATTTTTTTTTCTCTCAAGTAAAGGATATTTAATATCAAATGCACAGTGGAAATTATCATTTTGTCCATCTAAAACACAGTTAACACATTTTTTATCCATTGAGGAGCACTGATCAGTTCGATGTTTTTCGCTACATTTAGCACATATTGGTTCTTGTTTCTTGCATTCCTTTGCAAAATATCCAAAGCTTTAACAGTTAGAACAACGCATTACATTAAGTTTGTCATATATTCTGCAAGAAGTTCATCCGAGTGTGACTTTGTTTTTATAATATTGAAAACCTTCTCGTAATATTTTACTTACTTTCGCAAACACTTGAAACATTGATGGTTTATTTTTTATCGGTTTGATAGCTTCTATTTTAAAATGATCTTTGATGTTGTTCTTGCTAAATTCTTGGATAAAACTATTTTGTGTGTGCAGCATATTAACAACTTCATTTTCATTACATTCCTTAGGTAAACCACTGATAATAATTTTTTGGATGTTTAATTGATATGGTTTTATTTTTATTTGATTGTTTGTGTCTTTGAGAGAATTCAATAATTGGTCTTTAAATTCTTCAGAGTTACATACTAGGATAAGATCACCTGATTTATTATGATATGAATTTTTCAATTGAATATTATTATTCATGACTATATTTTCGATTATACCTATGTTATCTTTGTTAACTTTTTTATCAGACATTTTTTCTATAACTAAGAAAGAATCTGGTGTTGGAGTTTTCACTATATTTAACCTTTCTTTTTTTTGAACGATAAGTTATTATTTTCCGATTTAGTATCACTTGAGCATTTTTTTAACAGTTGTTTTATTTCATTGAGCTCAGTTTTGATTTCTGTAACATTACATTCAGTTAGTGATATTGTCTCGGTGGGTTCAATTCCACTCGCTGGTTTTTAAAAATCAGTCACAGCATATCATAACTTATTACACAGGGGACTAAAAAGTTTTAGTATGTGTTTTTTTCTGTTTTAAATGAAAACACTGCCATTAATTATGACTAATAATATTTTAGATGTAAAAATAGAAAATATAAATATAGTATATAAAAATAGATGGTTATTTTTAAATCCAGTTTTAAAAAGCTGGTTTTTGTTGTATTTTATGATTTTTATTTTTAATGGAAAAGTGTCAAACAATTAAAAGATAATCCTTAGCTGAATGACCCATTTTCTAAGTTAGAGAGCACTTTTTTCTCATCTGGACTCAACGGTGCAGCACAAGCCATTATCAATTAATTTATTATTTTATACTTAATAAAAAAAAACCTAAATTAAATTTTTGACAGTTAACAACAGTTAGCATTTTATTACAAATAAATATTTGTAATAAAATAAATATTTGTAATAAAATAAATATTTGTAATAAAATAAATATTTGTAATAAAATAAATATTTGTAATAAAATAAATATTTGTATTTGCCTACAACTGCGGTTTGTAATTAAATTTTGTCACACTGAAAAAACAGTTTTTTTTAATAAAATGCAAGTTTTTGCTTAAAATAAATTTGTTGTTTAGTGAACCCTTTGCATTTAAAAACTTATTGTAATATTTTGAATATTATTATAAAATGTTATTAAATTTTTTTCTAATGTTTTTAAAATTTTGCAAGTATTTTTGACTGATTTTAAACAATTTTTGAGTTCTTGTACCTCAAAGTTGCTAAATAGTGCAAAATTAGACAAAATTTTGGAAACTTTAATGTGCTACAGTTCAATACCAACAGACAAGCTGTGCCAATTTTTTGTTACTTTTGTGTACTTAGAGTAACCATTTGCAGAAAAAATTAAAGTTATATGTTAAATATTATTTTTGCACTTGCAACAGCCTGTTAAAATATCACTTTTTTAAAAAAATACGATAAATTACATTCACTTTGTAGGCATAGAAAGTAGCGTAGATGGTTAAAATAAATTATGAAAATTTTTGCTATCGAGGTTCTATATATAGAAAATCACCCAAAAAGATTCAAAGACCTATATTCTATCTTATGACATAATGTTAGCATTTTAAGTGTAATGCTTTCTTAGTTTAAAAGGATACTTAATAGCACAAGTTATATTACGTTTCAAAAAAAATAAAAATAAAATGCTTAAAGAAGAAGTGTATATACTCATAAAACACAAGTACACTAATTTCTTCATCTCTGATTTACATAAATCATAATACTGTCATAATCATTATTAGCAAGTTTGTATTCATGAGCTCTTCTACCCTTAATGGATGGAGCACTTATTTGACATATTACTTTGTCAAATGGAACCCAACAACAACTTGAGCATCGTTTGTCTTAAGCATCGTTAGTCCATTTTAAATTCAATTTGTTTCTATCATGAATTTTACATTAACATCTTGGTTTTCATTACAAATCTCAAGCACAAGCCCTATGTACCATTCATTAAAACATGCAATGTATTTACCAGGTTGAAAGTTTGAAGGATCTTTTTTTGCCAAGTTAATATTATTCAGCAAATGGGTATCAAAGACAGTATCGCTAGAGATTAACCGTAATAATTATTTGTCTCCACCTGGTACAAAACTGTGATAGCTTTTTGTGCCTGGGACTGTGCTCATCTCTTCATATTGTTTCTTTAGGTTATAATAAGTTTCATGGCAATTGATATCATCACCTGAAATGTAAAATATGTTAACACCTATAATATTTTTTTCAGCCAATGTAAACATTTCATTTGCTGTAAGAATCTGGTTTGCATTTGCCGCTTGTAGACTCGCTTTTGCTGCTTCTCTTTTTATAGTTCCTCCTGTTCGATCACATGGAGTTTTGCCATGGCATGTAGGAAAAAAGTGATACTCAGCTGTTATATTGTGATCTTCAAGATGGTACATTAAGTTTAACAGATATTTGCAATTTTTGTACTGTGACACAGCACCATCACTGAAGTATTTTACTTTATTGATTTTGGATAGTTTGATTTTGATCATTGGAAGTAACTTTGTGAGAAAACAATGAACTGTTGTTTGGTCATGGTGAAGATGGTCAGAAATTGTACAATAGCATTCACATTTGAGTTGATTTTTTCATCTTCGTAATAAACGGCAAATGGATTTAAGGTAGCTTGATCGGCTTGCTAGTAAAATTCTTGTACAGCATCTTGCACAAAAAAACTATAGTGCTCTGAAAAATCCATAAGAATAAGGCAAGTGTGTTGATCTAATGTTCTTTTTGACTCTGATAAGTAGGAGGATTGTGCTTCTTTGATAAAGTGGTGGTGACAAAGGTCATGCAAAGTTTCACTTAGAGTTTTAATAAACCTAATTATGCTTGTTTGGGCTGTGACAAGTGCAGTTCAATCAGTTGACACCCATTGTTTGTATGTGATCTGATTGTCAAAATCAAAATCATTATTTTCAAATACATTTTCCAAGTAAGTCTTTAAGTTTACTTTACCATGCAGTTCGAGCATAGATGAAACATGCAACTTCGATTATCTATATTACAAACACATACTTTCATCAAATCTTTGTAATATATTAAATTGCCCTTAAGTAAAGCAGCGCGCATCAACTTAGCATTTTGATGATAAGAACATACACAAACTGAGTGACTTCCACTACTGTCAACTGTGATGCACCACTTCGGCCGTAGTTCTTGCTGAATCTAACTTTGTGTCTAGGGTAAAGCTTTTTAAACTCAAGATAAAGTTTTTTTAATCGAACTAATGTTGAACGTTTTTGTTTATGAACTTTTACATTATTTATATGCACAGAAACAAAGTTTTTTTTTTCTGGATATTGTCTTGTAAACTCTTCAGATTCATAAATTTCAATAACTTTTTGTTTAACAATATCTTCCAATGGCTGTCCTATTATAGCCTCAGGTTTAGCAAGTATTCCTTTTTCATTTTTTAACTTTCGAACTTTCTTATCGAGATGTTCTGAAACTGAAAATGTTTATGCAAGTTTTTTCAATTGACCAACTATCAGGAGTTAGTTTTAGTAGTTTTTTAGAACTTTTTCTTCCTTCAAACTTATTTTCATTTTATTTTTTATTGCATATAACAGTTTGTCTAAATCATTACAGTTTCTACATTTTTGCTCTTTTTCCGATTCTATATCTTTTGGGTCTATACCCAATGCTGACGCTACTAGGTTTGTCATACTTGTTGCAATTTTTTTAGCTTTTTGCTTTCCATATCCTAATTTGTTGCACCTACTTACATTTTTGAGTGAAGATATTCCCAATAAAGACACTCTTATTAAGAACTCTCTTATCAA
>NC_088924.1:14905000-15027500 GCF_038396675.1 Hydra vulgaris | reverse complement strand
CATCTGTTTCAATTTTTATTAGTTTCATCGTCATTGTCAAAAGTTGAGTTAATGTTTTTTCAATAAAAAAAAAAATTTAAAAAGTGTTTAATTAAAAAAAAAGTAAAAGTATGTTTGTTTTAAAATCATAGCATATATTTTGTATATTTTGTAAATTTTATGTAAATGCACATTTTATATTTATTTTGTATTTAAATATTTATTTGGTTTCATAGTTAAAATTATATTCTTTTGTTTATATTTAAATTTTCTTTTTTAAAATTCATGCATTTGCATGATGAATCATTATTGATTGTTTATTTAACGGTTCTCAGAAAACTTTTTAAACAATTTTTAATATGTTGGTTAAAAACCTTTTAAGAATTGTAAGATATTTAAATATCCATTTGTGTTTTGTTATTTTTAATGTAATGTTTTTTGTATTATAATATAACAATATTAAATTATTGCATAGCAATGAGAATAGATAGGATTGGTTAAAACTCATCTCCTGAAAATCCGTACCTCATCCTACTTTTTCATATTTTGCAAAAAAGTTTACATCACAGGTTTGAATTCTTTTTTTATTTTTATCTTCGTAGCGTTAAGCGAACATAAAATTAAGAAAACTTGTAGGAGAGGGTTGCCAAAGTTAGAGCAGCATCTTATCTAGAACACTTGCATTTATTTTGGAAAATAAATACATTATAGCTTTATTTCTAATAAAACATTTTTCTAATAAAACATTTTTCTAATAAAACATTTTTCTAATAAAACGTCATTTTTTCTGTTTTTTAATAAATTTCAAAAGTTATTCGTCAAAAAATGCATGAGTACCATCAATTTAAAGCTTTTTTGCCCCTTTTTTTTTAAGGTGGTCTAATCTTGTGTTCACACTTTATTGATTGCACTGGGTAAGCTATACACTGGGCTATACGGTTTTTTGTTGCTAATGCGATGGGGTCTAAAATTCAAGAAATAACATACATTTATCTTATAAATTGCTGCATGCATGACATTGCAGCGGTATAATAAAATAGTCTAAAGTTTTCTTTTATTGAAACTATAGCGTTTTTTTCTTACTTAATCAGTATTAAAATGAAAGGGTTTAAGAAATAGTGTAGGCGCACTTTAAAATAAATTCTTACAATCATAAGCTTCAAAAGTAATAACTTATTTAATGATTTTTAGTTAACAAAATAATTGAACGCCATTGTGGTTTAAGATTTTATGCTGTATAAATTGTAGAATTTTATTTTGTTCAAGCAATTTTAATCCTAATATAAGTTTTTAAATTGTTTAAATTTTCAATTTAAAGATAAAAATAATTTTCAATTGATTTTTGTTGGTTTAACTGTTGCTGTTTTTTTAAAAAGCATGCCGTTCCGGAATCAAACTGTTCCAATTTAAAAATGGTTGCCGGTTGCCTTGATTGGAACCTTGGCAAAACCAATTTTATTTTCGATGACAAAGCAATCAATTAAGCCAGTGGTTAAAAGTATATTAGGGTTTTATCTTCGTATTAATCAAATCATTAATGTTTTTTAGTTGCCATTTTGAATATTTATAGCCATAAGTAGTAACCATTTTGTATATAAATAGCCATTATTTTATAGTTATAGTAAATTTAAAAGTTAAAATTAAAAAACATTACTTAAGATCCTCCACTTTTTAACTCAAGTTCTTGTCCATCATCTATAGCTATCTTTTGCTTAAGAGCACAGAGTGCAGTATCTTCAATTCTTCTTGGAATATCATTATCCACTATGGGAATGAAAATTGCAGAATCTCTTATTAAATAAGTATGATGTTGACGATGATACTGAAACCAATAAAGATGATGACGATAAAGCCAAATTTAAAGCAAACGAAGATTTATCAATACAGACATTTATTAAAGATTAGTATTTAAACCATATTCTTTCATTACATTGAACTTTTTTTTACATTTACACTCAACAGCTAACATATTTAAAAAAGAGTTTGTTTTGGTCACCAAATTTTAGGTAATATAAGCTCTTTACAATTTTGGACATAAAGTTTCATTGAGTTTGTTTACCTTTAAATTTTCTATTAGGCAGAAAAAGTTTAAAGAATTTCTTTAAAGCGGCACTGAAAATCAAAAAATCAGAATCTTTCACATTATTATTAGAAGTCTAAATAAAAATTTTGAAAAGTTTTGTGATTTTTTAGATGAAACTGAAAATATTTTTAATATAATTTGCTTAACAGAAACATGGATTTCTTCGAATGAGTTTAAAAATAATTCTATTTTCCGTCTTCCAGGTTTTGAAACAATTTTGTTAGAAAGACAAACAAATAAACGTGGTGGAGGAGTTCTGATTTTCGTTAAGGAACACATTGTACATAACATTAGGAATTAGACTTGGAAGCCGTCGCCTCTATTAATCCACTGCCGCCAATTTAGTTAATATCCAACTACCGCCAGTTTTTATTAATAGCCACTAATAGCCGCTATTTTATTCAAAATGCAGCCGCCGCTAAAATACAGCTGAAAAATGGTCAGTTTTTGTTTTTTAAAACTATAATCTTCGCTCAATCCTTTTTTTTCCCTCTGATTTTTATGAATTTTGTTGTGCTTACTTCATTTTTGCGCTTATTTTTCGTTTGACCATGGCAATATAATAATTTTTACTTCCATGGTTTGACTCGGTTTATAATTTGATAACAAATATTTCTTATTTACCGTCGCATTAGGAGCAAACTGCATATAAAAGAAATTTCCTTTTCTTCCAGGTACATTTACTTTTTGGTAATTAGAGATTTAATATGAAAAGATCAATAAATAATACATCATTATCTTGTCGCGAACTAAATGAAAACTTATCAATAAAATATTTGAAGATAAGATTGTGCAGCACCTTAAAAAAAAACGTGCTTCACTTGTTTGGAATTATTATGGAGAATTAGTAGCTGAAGATGGTCAAAATCTCGATGAAAGCAATTATTATTGCAAACCATGTTTGGAAGTTGAAAAAGCCAAATTAGATAATAAAAAGCCCATTTGTCGAAAATTCATTCAGTAAAACGTTCTACATCAAGTGGAAACATGAAAAATCATTTGTTTTTAGTACACAAAATTATTACTGATAAAGTATCTACTGAAGAAAAAAATAACAACATCTTAAAAAATTGGTGCAGCGTTAGCGGATCATCATCGAAAGCAAAATTTGATATTACTCGTGACATTACACTTTGGTTTTGTACCGATTTGCTATCTTTTAATCTTGTTGAAAGAACTGGTTTTATAAATTTTTTTTGAAAAAAATTTAGGTATAGTCACTCCATCACGCTCATCTTTGGCATGCGGGGCTTTAATTGATATGTTCAAAGCTCTCAAAAGCAGTGTCAAAGATGTTTTAAAATATTATATTGCTGCTTCTTTACTCTTTGATGACTGGACAGATAAATACAAAAAACTGTCATATATAGGCGTAAAGTGTTCAGTAATAACCAGTGAATGGGATAGAAAAATTTTTACTTTAGCTTGTACACCACTGGAAAACTACACAGCAGAAAATATTGCAGACTTTATGAAGAATGTTATTAAAGATATGTTTAGCAAGCAGTATGGAGAGTTACATTTGCATAATGTTCACGATGGTGCTGCAAATATGATGAAGACTTCTAGTCTACTGGGTTGTGAAGAGCCACAACATTGCTTAGCTCATGTGCTGAATTTACTTCTGGTTTCTGATGGTCTTAACAAATGTTCAGAAGTTTTAAAATTGCTCAAGAAATGTTGAAATATTGTTACATGTTTGAGCTTCAAATCTACTGTTCTAATTAACGAATTTTTGTGTACAAATGATGATGTGGATGTTTATAATAAATTACGAAAAATTGCTGAAATAAAAGAACTTGTTAATCTTGATGAACAATTCCCAATTAAACTAATATCGAATGAGAATCAGTTAAACCCAAATAACAATCCCGTTATTGTAGATAGTGAGGATGAATATGAAAAAAATGATAATCTATTTGAAGAGAACTCAAAATACAAATCTAAACAACATAAAATTTAAAAACTCCAAGTATGTAGTCGATGGAACAGTGCACTTTTTATGACAGAGTCTATTGAACAGTTATATAATGGTGTAAAAAAACTTTTTAAAAAAATTGGAAAAAGAGAATTGTGTCTAGATGAATTTGATCTAATATTATTAAGCGAACTTGTAAAGTTCCTTAAACCATTTCAAAACTTGACAGAAGTTGTGAGTGGGGGTAGCTATCTCTCTATTTTGCCATTGGTCAAGCATAAAGTTGCATCACTCCTCCAGGTATCTTCTAACGATTTACCGGTGATAAAAAAGCTTAAATTAGCTTGAAGCTCAAAATTAGAACAGCGTCTGAAACTGTCAAAAACAGCCAAATTATCATGTTTGTTAGATCCAGCAGTTAAATCCATCTTTCCAAATAATGATCAACTGATATACTCTTAGAGACTTTATCAAGTTTTACAGAAAGTTCAAATTCAAATTCAACAATTAACAATGCAATTGATAAAAATGACAATAAACTACTAAAAGATGGTAAGCTAAATAAATAAAATAAGATGGTAAGCTAAATAAATAAAAGTTATGATATAAATAAAATAAAAATGTTATGATATAAATAAAATAAAAATGTTAAATAATAAAACTAATTTTAATTAATCAAATATTAAACAAACATTCAATTGACCAAAAATGTTGTTCAATTAAATGATTATGTTGTTCAATTAAAACCATTATGATGTTCAATTAAAATCATTATGTTTTAGAAAATCATCCAACTGCGAAGAAATTACTGCTTCTAGAAATAAAAACTACGCTACCAAATCATGATCAAAGTAAACATCAAACACTAGCAAGGGAAGTAAATAATTATGTTAATTGTCTGCCAACAGAAGAAGAAGAAAAAGATCCTGTGGTGTTTTGGAAAAATAACGATAAAAAATTTCCCTATCTGGGACGTTTGGCGAATGAATATTTATGTATTCCATCAAGTAGTTTAGCAGTAGAATCCATATTTTCAACTGCTGGATTGATTGTTAATTATCGCAGAAGTTTACTGGACCCAACTAATATGAATATGATTATTTTTATACACGAAAACATTAATTTGCTGTGAAATAATTTAGGGGTGTGTTGTAAATTTAGTAATAACTAAAAACAAGAGAGGATATTCTCCACTTTCAGCCGGCTAGCCAGCCTCATTCTTTATAAGCCAGCCGCAGCTGGTTTTGTTTTTAGTGGCTAGCTGGCTATCCAGTCACTTGAACTTGTGAGCCAGCCGCCTGTTCTATTTACCAATGGTTTGCAAGTCTATTAGGAATGATATGTGCGTTTCTGACCGTGATAAAGAAATCGTAACTATTGAAATCTAAACAATAAAAAAAAAGTATTCTATTAAGCTGCTGTTATAGACCACCAGATGGTGCGTCTGAAAATCTTAGTTTCTTTTTACAGCGTAATATCATTCACAAAGGTAGCAAAGAAAACAAAATTACTTTTATAATTGGAGATTTCAATATGAACTGTCTAATTTGTAACAAAGATAAAAAAGTAAAAAGTTTTTATGATGAAATATTTATGGCAGGAGCTCTTCCTTTAATTAATCGCCCTACTAGAATAACCAAAACTTCAACGACGTTGATTGATAATATTTTTACAACAGATATTTATAATAAGAAATTACAAAAAGGAATTATAAAAACCGACATATCCGATCATTTCCCCATTTTTCTTACAATTCATAATGTATCCTCTAATAACCCCGAAAGACAAAATATAATAAAAAAAAGTGTCTTCAACAAAAACAATATAAAATCCTTTCAATATCAATTATCACTTCTGCATTGGAAACATATTAACTTTAGTGATGACGCAAATACAATATATAATAGGTTCTTTGATACTTTCTTCTCAATATACAATGCAAACTTTCCACTTTGTGAACAAATAACAAAAAAAAAATCTTGAATAGTCCAGGACTTAGAAAATCCTCTAAAATCAAACAGAAACTATAAAATATTTAAAAACAAAATCAGATGAAAACCAACAAAAATATAAAAATTACCAACATTTATTTGAAAAAATTCGTAAAAAACTAAAAAAAAATTATTATTCAAATTTAATTAGTAAATTTAAAAACGACTCAAAAAATACTTGGAGAACGTTAAAAGAAATAACAGGAAAACAAAAAACAAATTCAAACTCCCTTCCTAAAGTAATTAAAATAAATAAAACAAATATATATGAACCAAACAAAATTGCAAACGAGTTTAATAAATGTTTTTTGATATAGGAACTAAATTAGCTAATAAGATTACGGAAAAAACTTTCAGTAATTTCCTAGAGCCTATAAATAATTCGCTTTTTATAGATAATTTATATTCTGACTTATCTTTTGGTGAGTTTGAGAGAGCTTACAAATCTCTCAAAAGAAACAAAGCCACTGGTGTGGACGAAATAAATGGCAACATAGATTGCTTTGAAAATTTAAAATGTATTCTTTATAAAGCGTTCAGGGCATCTATACAGCAAGGTGTATTCTCCGACCAATTAAAAATAGCTAAAGTTACTCCAATTTACAAAGACGGAAAAAAATCAAATATTAGTAATTATTGCCTTATCTCAGTTCTTTCAACCTTCTCGAAAATTTTAGAAAGAATTATAAACAATAGAACATACAATTGCCTTAATCTAAATAAACTTCTAAATAGAAATCAATTCGGTTTTAAAAAAAGTTGTTCAACTGAACAAGCCATTACACAGTTCATTCGTGAAATCTCCAATTCATTTGGTAGATCACAATATACACTAGGTATTTTCATTGACCTATCAAAAGCATTCGACACGGTTGATCACAAAATTCTACTTAAAAAACTCAAATTTGTACGGAATTAATGGTAAATTATTAAAATGGTATAAAAGTTACTTGACAAATAGAAAACAATTTGTTTTCTATGGAGGTTATTTTCATAATGAAAATTTAGTTGACATAAAATGCGGTGTTTCACAGGGTTCTATTCTAGGCTCACTTTTGTTTTTAGTCTATATAAATGATTTAAATAAAGCTTCTAACCTTATGAGTATCATTTTTGCGGACGATACTTATTTATTTCTGTCAAACAGTGACATTTATGAGCTTTTTTCAAATATGAATAAAGAACTCAATCACATCTCCAACTGGTTTAAGTGCAACAAGTTAACTTTAAACATTGACAAAACAAAATGGATCCTTTTCCACTCCCTCGCAAAAACGAGTTTTTTACCAAATAATTTACCTAAACTTTTTATTGATAAAATTGAAATAAAAAAGGAGTCGGTCACAAGATTTTTAGGCATTTATATTGATGAAAATATTACATGGAAGTATCATATCGACTTTATTTCTACTAATTGGCCAAAAGTATAGGACTTCTATATAAGGTCAGATACCATCTAAATAAACAAAATTTAATTCAACTCTACTACTCATTTATTCATAGCTATTTAATTATGCAAATATTGTTTGGAGAAGTAAGTTACGAAATCTCTACCATCGTCAAAACACTCAATGCGTTTAATATGTTTTGAAAATCGTTTTTCTCATTCTAATATTTTGTTTAAAAACGTTAAAGCACTTAACATTTACGAACTCAATGTCTATAATATTTTATGTTTTATGTTTCGTTGTAAAAGTGAACAACCAATTTTTAAAGATCTTTTTACCCATAAAGCTATAAACAAATATACTTTACGAAATAATAATTTATTAATTGAACTCTTTTGTCAAACAAAGTTTAATCAATTTTGCATAAACTAATGAGCACCGTATTTATGGAACAAAATTTTTGTTCCAAATTTTGATTTGTCAATTTCGTTTTCTGTTTTTAAAACTAAATTAAAAAACTTTAGTCCTTCTACTGACAATATATATAAATATATTTGAAATGTAAAATTATTTTCTGTTCTTGTTTATTCTACATTGTTAATAGTTATTAAATCAATTGTATTTTTATTATATTATATATACACGTTTGATATATTTTATATGGTTCTGGCGACAAGATCTTTTGGATCTTCTTTCAGATACCAAGTTTATGTATTGTTATATTGTTATATTACGATTAAAAATTGTAAACTAAAAAAAATAAATATAAATATGATCGTAATTTTTTAGAGTTACTGATTGTTTTGGTATTTTATTACATAAATTACACTGACAAAATTGTAAATGAGGATTAAATTCATTTTTTAATTCTTCAATATCTATTTCTGAGTCGTGTGCTGCCATGGTGCTTTTCTTAATGTACGCAATCATTGAAAATTACCAGACTTTTTCACCGATAACAGGACAACCAATAGGCTTTTTATTTTGTTTAAGTTATTTTGCAAAATTTTGACTTTTACTGAGTTTTAATACTTGTTGACAACAATAGCATTCATCATAATGAGGTTTCAATATCATACTTAAATGAAATGTTGTTGATGTCAGTCTTTTGATAATATTGTTACTTGTATTATAACATAGCAAAATTTATTCGAATGAACATCTCATCTGACAGCATGAAATACTTTTTCATTTTTGTTCTAATGTTGAATAACCAGCAAGCTTAAACTTTATCTATTAAATAGTGTTTATATTCATTAACTAAATTAAAATAATAAATCAATAATAAACTGCATACAAAATTAAAGATGATATTTAAAATTTAAACAAACAAAAAAAAAATTAGTTGACTTTTTTACATAAAGACATTGTTTATTTTACATAAAGTCATTACATAGATCATTAACTAAAATGGTGTCACTTTATGGCAATGGCGAGATGCGATTTTTGAACAAGAAAAAAAATTGAGAGCTAAGATCAATTAAAAGTAATAAAAAGATAAAAGATTTATATAAACAAAATTATAAAAAGTTTTAAGTTTTGCCGCTCAAAAAAAAAGTAAAAAGCCTTACAAATCTATAAACAAATTTATAAACAAATCAAAGAAAAAATTTTTTTTAAGTAAATCTGCATCACTCATAAAATTATGTTCTCTATTTAATTTACTTACTTTATAACTAAATTAAGTAACCAAAATACTACTGTTAGCCCAAAAACTTCATAGAAAATGATATAAAACGCTATGGTTAATAAAAAATTGGTCGTCAACTAAAAAATAACGTCGTTGCGAAGGCCCGAAGCCATTTTAAAACTCCAAAAATTTTTATAATCAAATTACGCTTGCGTACAATAATTTGTCGTTTAGTATCTACGAACAAACGTGCGGTCGCACAAACACAAAATTCAGTTTGGGATTTCCACTAAGTTGCGCATGTGCAGTTATATATTATTATAGAATCATCGTCGGCTTTTCCGTCCCCGTTGTAATTTTGGAAACTATCTAATAACTGGATAGCGTATCTCAAATATCCAATTTTTTGTACGGCCGCCATATAAGAAAGCCCCAGAATACCAAAAATACAGATATTGCGCTTGAAGATATGCCTTTTTCTTTCGTTTATATCTACTCGACCAAGTTACATATTTCAATCATATTATTATATTTAAAATGTTTGAAGGTGTAAAAATTGTAAAAAGGAATAAAAAAATACGAAAAACATTAACGATGAAAATAAATTGCGCTATTAAGAAATAATAAAATTTGTATTGGTTTCTATGAACTTGTTACATTTATTGAATTTATGATATTCTAAATAAAACTTTGCTGAAAATCAAATTGATATTGGTTACTTTTGGATGTTTATTTTTACAATTTGATGCGACCTTACTAAACAACAGCAACCGGAAAGTAACTTTTAAGTATAAAACATGATAAAAACATTGTATCAAACATCTTTGTAAATGATTTTCTAATTTTTGAAACTCTGAGGATATATTGATTTCTTCCACAACTGAAGTAGTAATATCATCAACTATGCAATACTTAATTGAGATTGATATCACTTAATAACAAATTATTGTTTTGTTGCTTTGCTAACTTTGATTAGACTTTGTGAAGGTTCGAAAAAGCCATCTCTATCTTTAAAAAAACTCTAGATATTTGCTGATAACTAGTTATCTTCAGTTTTAGATTAAAGAGCTAAGTGTTTTTGTTCACTTTTAGACTAGAGAACTTAATAGCATCGCATACATGTTAGCTGTTTTTCTTCTATTTCAGTGGCATTTGTAGTATACGAGAAAGATCTAAAGATAATTATGGTATAAATGAAAACAGACATGGTTTCTTTTGAGTTTAAATAATGACTTTAAATCAGTAAAATAATTATAATTCAGCTAACATCTATCAGTTTTATACTGATAAATATTAGTTGTATAACTAATGTATCTTAAAAATGTTTCTTGTGAAAACAAATAACCGACATAAGAGACCAAAATAAAAGGTAAACAATTTTTTGTCTTAGTGTACATACTTTTTTACTTTTCCCTACCACATAAAACCTTTATATTCAATGTTTATTTTTTTATTCAATGCTTTCACAAGTTATTCAATGATTATTTTGTCCGAGATGATAGAGCAATTTCTATACAAATGTTCAGAAATTGTGAAAATGTCTCGTGGTCCTTACAAAAATGTCTTGAAAGTATTTTTTGACAGTTAAGCGAAATTGTGTTATATTTGTTAAACTTGGTAACTATTTCTTTTATCATTTCACAAAATTTTTGTTGTACGCTTAAGATTCTGTTACGTAAATTTCTTAGTTGCTAATTTCCAGCTTCTCATTTAACTACATATAGCTTGAAAAACACTCATCTATTATAATTGATTCTCTGTCTTTATCATTCCCTCTATACATATATACTCGCCAGAACAAAATTATTAAAAGTAAATATAAAGATTTACTATATATTGCCTAAGCAACTTTTAGGTTGTGTTACAATCATATTGCCTAACTAACAATTCATACAGCAAGCTTGTAAGTTGTTTGCCTTGCAAATGTTACAAACCTAAGGCATTTTGCAGAGGGCAATTAAGTATCAAAAGGTGCATACTGATATACACTTGCATGCTATTATAATAATAATATATATATATATATATATATATATATATATATATATATATATATATATATATATATATATATATATATATATATATATATATATATATATATATATATATATATATATATATATATATATATATATATATATATATATATATATATATATATATATATATATATATATATAATTCTGATCAGTTTTATTTATGTCAATCTCCTGAAATAATCTGAACATATAACACCAGATTTACTCGGTTTCTAATAATCACAATGCATCTCTAAAATTTTTGCATTTTTTATTTATCAAGTGAAATCAGTGTTTTAAGCGCATATGAGTCTAACGCAACTACGCGCATTATAAATTTTGGGGCTTTCCAATATGGCGTCTTTTGGCTTCAAAAGTTTCAGAATTTTATTAGGAGATGCGCTATCCAATTATTATAGAGATCAGTGATTACCGCCAACAACAGCGTACACCTAATATTTTCTAATCTCTTTGTTCTATTCAAATAACTTTTAAGAATAATTTTTCAGCCTTTTTTTTTCTCTCTTTTTTTCTCTTACATTTTTTTATATTTTTTTTTTGTGCTTTTGACAAAAACCAAAATTTATTTATTAATTAATAAATATATTTGGGGCTGTCCATTATTTACGTCAACATTTTTGTGGCAGTTTTTACCTCTCCTTCCCCCTTGTCAACAACTCGTCGAACTTACAGATACCACCCTAAAAAATTACGTTAACATTAAATGACACCCCACCCTTCAAAAAAAAATTTTTAATGGAATAAAACCAAAACAACAGATCAAATTAGTCAAAAAATAAACCAAAAGAATAAAAAAAATTTAAATCAATGTATGAATTCCAATGATAATTTTTCTGTTTGCAAACCACATGATTCACTGAACATTAAAACAATGCTTGTTGATTCAAATATTAATAGTAAAGTAGTGCATCTGAGTAGTAACTTTTTAAACTGTTTTTATACAAACGCCACATCACTGAATAACAAATTTGATGTGTTAATTTACGAAACAGCTTGTAATCAGACGCAAATTATAATGCTTTGTAAAACCTGGTGGACAGATAAATCAGCAACAAATATTGAAGGTTTTAACTTGTATAGAAAAGATCGTGGACATATTAAAGGTAGAGGAGTTTGTATATACATAAAAAATACAATAAAATCTTATTCTGTGACTGAAAACTGTTTAGTTGATAATGCCATCAAACAAGTATAGTGTTCAGTTGAGATTGGTCTGGAAAATATTAGGTGGAGGTATATATAGAACAGGTGCAGGTGATATATCAAGTTACCAGAAAATAACCAAATCTATTCGACATGCTTATAAAGCTTGGAAAAATGATAAATACATGGGAATTCTAATCTGTGGAGATTTCAATTTTTCAAATATAAAATAGTTTAATGATGGTTTATGTAAACTTGAAAATGATTCAGATTTGATTACCATAGAATTTATAGAATTTTTAAGCAATTGCTTCATATATCAAAATGTCTTGTTGCCAACATTTTAAGTTAGCTTTGGGTTTGACGTAAATTTATTAGACTTGGTCCTCACAGAAAATAGAAATCGGATTTTTTCTTTGAATCGCTTACCTCCCCTAGATGGAATTGAACATGGATACTATATATTGAATTTCAAATATTCTTATGAAAACAACAATTTTGATCGAAAACAAAAAATAAAAACAAAATAATTATATATTAAAGGAAATTATGAAGAACTTTCAAAATATTTTACAAGTTTTGATTGGGAAAATGAGTTTAAAGATTTAAATGCTAGTCAAGGTTATAAAAAATGGCTAAATATATATCATACTAGATGTGGTAAATTTATTTCAATTATTAGTTACGATACAAGTAAAAAATATGCTCCATGGATGACTAAAGAACTTCGAAAAATGGTTAAGTTAAAGAAAAGGTTATGGTACAAATGCAGGCATTCAAGATTTAAACAAACTGACATGGTAAATAACTATAAAACATTGAACAAAAATGTAAAAAAAGAGTCAATAAAGATATAAGAGCTTTTGAATTAAATCTGACTAAAAACTCAAAGAACAACCCTAAAAGTTTTTATGCATATTTAAATAGTAAAATAGTTATAAAAGATTCAATTAAAGCTCTCAAAACCTTTGATGGTTCAATTATAACAAAAGAAGTAGATATTGCAAATTGTTTAAATGAGTATTTTGTTTCAGTATTTTTAAAAGATGAGGTATTAGACCCTGTAACTTTTCCTTCAAAATGTAATTTTTATTGTAGCGATCCAAGTTTTAATGACACTGATATTGAATATCAGTTAGTAAACCTTAATATTATTAAAACAACCGGTGTTGACAAAGTTCATCCTCGTATTCTCAAAGAATGTTTAAAATCACTTTCTCATCCTTTATCACTGATTTTTAAAATGTCATTTTATAGTGGTGTTATACCAAACAAATGGTTAACTGCAAACATAGCTCCACTATTCAAAAAAGGAAATAAGTTAGATCCTTCAAATTATCGACCAATATCAATAACATCAATAGTATGCAAGGTTATGGAGAAAATTATTCACAATGTTATGATGAACCATTTGGCTTTAAATAAGTTAATAGCAAGTGAACAGCATGGATTCGAATTGTAAAAATTGTTGCTCCAATTTATTGACTTTAGATTTTATAACAAGCAAAATTAAAACTGGTAATAGTATTGATATAATATTTTTGGACTTTGCAAAAGCCTTTGATTCAGTTTCTTTATTGAAATTATGCTGCAAGCTTTATGGTTGTGGTTTTTAATTTTATATCCTACAATGGTATAAATCATTTCTCAGTTTTAGAAAACAACCAGTAGTTCTGAGTGAGTTTGTTTCAGATTGGCAGGAAGTCTCAAGTGGAGTTCCCCAAGGTTCTGTCCTCGGTCCACTCCTGCTTATCATATTTATAAATGACTTAAAAGTAAACATACTAAATTAATTAGAATTATTTGCAGATTTGCAAGCCTCGTATTTCTTTTTCTTCTTTTGATGTCAAGATGCGCCTCTCTAGCTCCATGCATAAATATTATTATAATACTGAAATGTAATATTGAAATTTAAAACAGAATTTTTAAACAACTACCTACATCTTTATTTCAAATCTTTTTTCAAATCATCTACCAAACCTTTATTTCAATGTTATACGAATATTTATGAATAGAGCTAAAGAGCCGCATCAACCGCAGGTTGCCGACCCCAGGTATAAACTTGTCTTGTCTTGGCCTCTTCCCCTCTCCCCTATCGAAAAGTATCAATAAAATTCAGACCCCTTCTCCCCCCTATTTTGTTGACTTAATTTATGTACAGCCCCTTTACGGAAAATTTATAATCATTATTTTATTTGTAATACATTTAATTATACTTACGAAAAGAAATATATATAATTTATATATATACATATGCAAACATATATATATATATATATATATATATATATATATATATATATATATATATATATATATATATATATATATAAATTAGTAAAAAACACTTATCTAACTTTTTTTTCTACTTGAAGTTTCACCATTGCTGGATCATCAGGAAGAGTTCAGGAACTCTTCCTGATGATCCAGCAATGGTGAAACTTCAAGTAGAAGAAAAAGTTAGATAAGTGTTTTTTACTAATTTACTAATTTATTATTGCTCTGTTATTTAAGAACTATTTGTAAAATACACTAACATAATTTACATATATATATATATATATATATATATATATATATATATATATATATATATATATATATATATATATATATATATATATATATATATATATATATGTAAATTATGTTAGTGTATTTTACAAATTAGTTTCTATATATACATTTTTATATGTATATATAGAAATTATATATATTTCTTTTCGTATTAAATGTATTACAAATAAAATAATGATTATAAATTTTCCGTAAAGGGGCTGTCCATAAATTATGTCAACAAAATAGGGGGGAGAAGGGGTCTGAATTTTATTGATACTTTTTGATAGGGGAGAGGGGGAGAGGCCAAGACAAGTTGACGTCAACAATGTTACTTTTTTTAACAAATTTTAACAAAAAAATTAATAATATATATATATATATATATACTTTATTATATATATACAGCCGAGAATTTCTTTAGAGCTGTTGGTATCGACACCTCAATTATCGCGAGATTCAGAGGTTTTAATTATAAAAAACCCTACATAGAACTCAGAAAAACCAAGATTGTGAGCTGCAGTCAAAGACTCTGAATCGCATTCCCTAGTTTTATAGAAAGCCAGACATCACGGTTTCATCACACTTATGATGAGACCGTGATGTCTTGTGTACAGAGATGTGTTTACTAGAGAAGACCGAACGGAGGCAGAACAATACAAGTTCAACAAACTGAATCGTGAAAAAAAAGAGCGAAATGATAACTCGCAAAATTAAAGGTGCTTTACTCGCCATTTCGTTTCATCATCCATTGACGCTTAACTGCGTTAAGCCAATTAATGCACAAGAGTCAGCTGCTCACCAAAGATTAGTCTTTGTCAACATCAAGTACGTTGCAGACGCTATCGCTAATGCCTCAAAATTAAAAATCACAAAAAATATGGCTAATGAAAGTTCACCCCAACCCCAGCCAGAACAAAACCTGAATCAGCCATAAAAATCCCAACCGGTACAACCATCAAGCCCCAATGTTAAAAGAAAACGCCCAACTTGACCATCACCATCAATTAGACGTTTTACTGCCATACCTCATTAGGTTGAATTATCAAAAACTTGTCCAGTAAAGGTTTCCAATAACATCAATTTCTGGGCAAATAATCCATGCTCACTAAATCAAACGAAAGTTGACGAGCTGAAGGCCAGAGTACAATTAACCACCGAGCACAACCACCCATATTTTATTTTTCTTACTGAAACGTGGTTTACTGAGGCTTCAGATACTGCTATTGCAGGGGTTAACATTTTTTCACGAAACAGGACCGAAAAGATAGGAGGTGGCGTATCTATCTACGTAAAAAACAATTCTAAATGCATGCTAACGAATATTGAACAACTTAACAAAAATAACATTGAACAGCTGTGGATAAGCTCGAAAAAGAATCCTTTAAGCTTGAATCACTCTTTCTAGGGTGTATTTACCGACCACCAAATAAAGATGAAATAGCCCTCCGAGAAATTGCCCAATCAATTCAGTTGCTACAAAGGCCCTCAAAACAATCAGTTGCGACTCCTTATCACTCAATGGTGACTTTAATTTTAGGTGCATTAGCTATGAAAGTATTAACGTTGGAGGAGGTGTTCAGACAGCATTCAACATACTAATCAAAAAATTACATGTCACTCAGTTCAAGTCTTGTTTAGAGGAAAATCATATAACACAAATTATCAATTTCCCAACTTTTCGAAATTCATGTGTTAAAGAACCAAATTCCATCTTGGACTTAGTTATAACCAACAAGCCAGACAGATTAATTTTCTTAACTCAAGCTGAATCTTTGGGGTCTACCTCGGAGGGACAAGTTCACCTAACTATTGTAGGTTCAATTGCAGCAGCAATAACAAACAATGAACCACAAATAACTCCTCGATTATTATGGAGCAAGGCAAACTACACTTTTATCTCGAATTATATTAAAAGTTATGACTGGGAGACATTATTTAAAAAAAAATCTGAGGCCTAAAAATACAAACTTTTAATTGACAAATATAACAAAGCTACTTCACTCTACATACCAAGTACCACAAAACCATACCAGCCAAATAAAAACTCACGGGTTACTAGAATATAGCAAAGCAGCAAAAACCGTCTCAAAAGTGGTAAAAAAAACAAAACTTGACTACGAATATGCAATAACTTCTCCGTTTAAATATAACCCAAAAAGACTGAAAACTTATGTCAAAAGCAAAATCAAAGTTCACAAACAAATTCATTTACTTGAAGACAGCGATTAACCTAATTTTTTAAACCGATTTCCAGCCACTTGCAATAAAAGAGTTGATTTTATCACTTGTGAAATAGTCAAAAACAGATTGCTAAAACTTAATTCTTCAAAAGCAACAGGTCCATCAGGACCTGTTGCTTTTGAAGGATCAAGTTTTAGCACCTAGAGTCTTGAAAAACTGGGCAAAAGCTTTTTCTGGTCCTTTAACCATGTTATTTAAGCCTTCTATTTTAACATCCTTTGTTCCAAATTAATGGAGAAAAGCAGAAGTAACACCTATATTCAAAAAAGGAAGTAAGTTACAGGCAAGCAACTACCAGCCAGTTTACAAAACTTCGGTACCTTGTCAGGTATTAGAAGGTTTAATCCACAATTGTATTTTATCAAAAACAAACTTATTACTCCGCATGGCTTCGTCAAACACAGGGGGTGCACGACAAACCTATTAAAATCACGGGGTATTGTTACAGATATCATTAATCAGGGTTTTACAGTAGACGTAATTTATACAGACTTTTCAAAAGCGTTCGATAAGGTGCCGCACGAAAGGCTCTTATAAAAACTGAAGGCATATGATGACATTCACGGTCAACTACATAACTGGATTAAAAATTGGTTGAAAATAGAGAACAACTTGTCAAAATAGATAATACATTATCGCCATAGAGAAAAGTGTTTAGCGGAATGCCTCAGGAATCGGTTTTAGTTCCGCTCCTTTTTGTGCTCTACATTAATGATTTACCGGACTTATTTTTGAATTAATTTTGATATAAAAATGTATGCAGACGACAGCAAGATTATAAGTATTATCAAGTCTGAAAAAGATGCACTGTGTCTTCAAAAAGATCTTGTCACAGCTGTTAATTGGTCTAAAAAATGGCTTATGTCATTTAACATTAAAAAATGCAAAGTTATGCACATAGGCAAAAAAAAAAAAAAAAAGAGACAAACCATATATATACAATGGAATCACAAAATGGTCATCTCAAACAACTCAAAACCACAGCAAAAGAATGCGACTTGGGGGTTATAGTATCTAATAATCTTAAAGTGAAGTTACAAGCTGAGCACGCAGATCAGCTGGGAATAGAGTGCTAGGGAAATTTAAAAAAGGATTCAGAAGTCGTGGTTTAACTCTTTGGCGTTTCCAATATACTACTTATATCCGACCATTATTTGAATTTGCCGTCCCAGCATTGTCTCCTCATTTCATAGGAGATATAAGTACAATCGAAAGAATTCAACATCGAACCATAAAATGGATTAAGTCAATAAGTCACCTAAAATACGAGGAACGTTTAACGCGGCTTAATTTGACTACCCTTGAAAAATGCCGCACGCGTATAGACCTTATACAGCATTATAAAATAATTATTGGAATTGATTCAATCAATTATGTGGCGCCAAAAACCACACCAGCGTATCGAAGATCTAAGTATAGACTAAGAATAAGGAGCCATGGCTTTGAACTAGCAGTCAAAAAAAAATTGAAACATTATGAAACACGTAATTTTTTTACTAATCGAGTAGTTAAAAACTGGAATTCCTTATTAACTACCACAGTAAACGCATCATCACTCAACCGTTTTAAATGTAGACTTTAATAGTACAGTTTATTCACACTTTTCAATTTAGCTGGCGCAGCTATAATTGCAAATGTTGTCAGAAAAGAGGAGCCCTTGTCTGTCTCTCTCGGTCAGTAATTAGAATATGCATTTTAAATAAATTCTTACCACGAACTGTTTTTACTGTGCATGATTTCAATAAATTTATAAATAATAATTTTTGATGACAAAATAAATAAATAAATAAAGCACACCCTACCGGAAATAATTTATTTGAAAAAAATGTCCACCAAAAACGGTTTACATTTTCAAAACTACGATACTTTGAACAATTATTATCGAAATTTTGAAAATATTCTTATAAACGGGCAGGTCATGAAGTTTTGGTGTCCAAAAAGGTAACTTTCAATGATGGTGCAAACTTTAAATTTTGCAATAATGATCTTGGTATCAACTAAGAATGTTTTACCAAAAATTACAGTGGTAGGAGCCTGGGAACGATATACACCTAAAAAATCGAGAATTTTATCCCTTCCCTAACAAATACTTGGACCTTTGGGGCCTAAATTTAATGCGAAATTTTTAACAAAACGTTATCTACTGTAAAAAAACGTTTTCATTACAGGTAAAATGTATAAAAAACTTTTTTTATATATTGCAGTAACGAATAAAAAAATTTTAAAAATTGATTCGTATTGCTCATATCGTTTATCGCTCATATCGTTTATCGCTCATATCGTTTAAAAAAGCCAATCATCAAAAACTCTCATATAGATAATAGAGCTATAGTCTGCTTAACTTGTTTTTCAAAAGTTCCAAAGGTTACAATTGTGACATTTAACAGAATACATAATTCTTTTAAAAATCATTTGATTTGAACAATGAAAACTTTCCTAATGGCATTTGTACTAAATGTAGAAAAGCATTAGAACGACATGAAAAAGGAGATAAAAACATTATTCTAAGTAGGGGAGACCGGGGCTAACCCCGGTCTCCCCTACTCAGAATAATGTTTTTATCTCGTTTTTTCGGAACCTTTTTTTCATTTGTAAACTTGTGGCCAAAATGCAATTAAAAAAAAATTTCAAAAAAAATAATTTTTGAAATTTTTTTTATTGCCTTAATACTACTTACTAAAGCACACAATATTCACTAATAATGATTAAATTTAGTCATGTAGTTTTTAATATATCTGTAAAGCTGAGAGAGCTGTAAAAAAATGTTCCAACAAACCCCGCCAATGGGGCTAGTTGGAACAGGCAATGGGGTTAATTGAAACATAATATGAAAGTTTAAAATATGGCATGTTTAATAATAAAAAAATGTACTTTAACACAACACAAGTATATTATATGTACATGTATATATATATATATATATATATATATATATATATATATATATATATATATATATATATATATATATATATATATATATATATATTTATATATATATATATATATATATATATATATATATATATATATATATATATATATATATATATATATATATCAGTTATCAGCACGGAAATCACAGATGTATTCGGCAGCATGTGAATCTGTACTTGAGCATGCCTCATGAGCCCAAAGGTAACAGACAGAGCACATAATCCACTTTTCTCTCAGATTTTTTTTCTCATCGGCAATATATGCATGCTGCTTTTTGATCGCTATTATTGGTTAATAAAAACTTTTTACGGTTTTTAGGTTTTTTTGTCTCGCATTTCCTTTTATAAACCTTATCTTTTACAGAACAGACTTTTTTTCGTGTAACTTTTGTAAGTATTTTCTTTTCAGGTACTTTCTTTGCAGTTTCTGTTTGTAACTTCTTTTCTCTTGCTACTTTGTTTCTGGCAATTTCGTCTTTCTCCGGTGTATCTGTTAAAATGCGAGTCTTTCCTTTTTTGGGGCCAATTTTTTTTGAAACTCGTGGTGCCGAAGCGTCCAATATTGGCCGAACGCTTTCAAATTTTTCAAAAATTTCTTGTGGGTTTTTTGCTACTAATGCAGTTTTACAAAATTTCTAATAGCTGTGACCGCAAATAGTTTTCAAGAAAAATTAGAATCGTATATTGAAAAAATAATTTAAATTTAAACAGCAAACCTCTTTGAAAAACTAAATAAAAGAACTTTTAAAATGTTTAAGTTTTAAACGCATAACATTTTAAACGTAGATTTGTAAAGATGTGAAAACCATTGTTTTTACACACTAAAAATTAAAGGTAGAAATTTTTAGTTAAGGTAGGATATGTGATATACCCTTAGTAAGGTATAATTTTCTACCTTATAAGGTAGAAAATTATACCTTTAAGTTAGAAAATTGTATGAAAAATAGTTGTTTTTAATATAATTTTCTACCTTAAAAGGTAGAAAATTATACCTTACTAAGGGTATATCACATATCCTACCCTAAGGTAGAAATTTCTACCTTTTTTTTTTAGTGTGTACGAATTCGATTGATATTATAAAGCCACAACCAACAGTTTGTGTTCAAACTGCTGGTTGTGGTAGCAAGATTTAAATTAATGAAAACACATGCTTAATAATTTAGATCCTTGATTTGAACTCTAATTTAGTATGCCAGTATGGATAATTATAAAATAAATAAAAAAATCTATGAGCGATAATGGAAGGAATATAACTGACGCCTTTAAACAAAAATGTTCTAACAAACCCCAATCACAATGTTCCAACAAACCCCCATTTAACCAGTGCATTCTTAAACGATTTAATTAAAGTATCCCATGCACAAAACCCTATAAAAAGCACATTAAAAGAAAGCCCACAAAAAATACTACTTTGATGTTATCAAACTATTTTATTATCTTTTATAATACAAGGTTACAATTAATAACACAAAATTACAAAAAGTTACTCTATGTGTACAATTCTCTAAAATCTTGAGCAACAATTTAACTTTTGCAATTTATTTTATCCAACAACAAAATAGTATGTATTTTAGTTCTTGAAACCTTCGTTTCTTGTTAGTAAAAAAACTGCTCGTCAGTCGGCTCAAAAGTTCAATGTTTCAACTAACCCCATGTTCCGACTAACCCCGGTCTCCTCTAAACCGTAAGATTTCTCAAAAGCCAAAGTAAGTATAATTATCAGAAACCAATCACTCTGTGTTTGTAACATTTGTGAAATTGCTCGAACTACAATTACTCCAGGATGAACATCTGAAAATAGAAGAAGAGTAAAGGTACCATCACCTAAAAAAATAAAATATGTAAAAGTTGTAGGGTTGCCATTGGAAGAGGATTACCCCACCCTTGCACTCTCACAACAAGAATGAAAAATTTAACAAAAGAACTTAACAATGGTAGAGCAAACTTTTTATTTTTGATTTAAAATTTCAAACTTGAAATTAAGAAATTTATATAAAATATTAGAATTATAAAAACTGTAAACATAGATGTAAATTTCTTTTGATGGTAAGATTGACGAGGTGCCAAACTTCAATGCTCAAAAGTGTTGAAAAAAAATTGAGGAGGAAGGAGATAAAATCAAGATTGTAGCCAAAGGTAAAGCCATTGCCGTTGAACAAACGAAAAACTCTTCCAAAGCGTTTTTTCTAGTTGAAAAAACCCTAATTACGGAAATAAACGAATTTAAAAAAACTTGTGGATTTATTAATACACAGGGAGTCAAAGTTTTTTGCATATTTTGATATTGAAAGGGAAGAGAATTATTTAAAAGAAATGTAAGAGAGAAATTAAGCAAAGAAGATTTTTAAATGATTACTTTGATGTTAAAGAAACATCATTTGAAAAAGATTCCAAACAGCTGGTTTATTGTAAAAACATTAAAAGATTTGTTGAGACAGTAATAATAGACAGAAAATTGTCAAAAGATCACATTCTAAAGGTAGGCATTGACGTTGGAGGCGGATTTTTAAAAGTTTTTTTAAATATTATAGAAAAAGTGACAGAATATAATTTCAAAAAAAAAAAAAGTTAAGCTATGAGAAAGGAATAGGTAATGAAACACAAAGATGATGGCGTAAATAAATTGTTTATTAAAGGCTTAACAGAAAACGTGGCTGAATCTAATTCAAATCTTGAGAAAATTATCACTATTTTAAAGCTAAATAATTTAAAATCTTTTGTACTTTTGATATGAAATTTTAGAACTTATGATAATCTTTAAATATATTTGCAACCTAAGGATACCACTTTATTGGCAAACCAGTGGAACCAAGTTTTAGGTTTTGAAAGGCCTAAGCTATATGGTGGTCAATTTAAAGGTGGAGAGTTTTCGAAACTGCTAAAAAATATTCATGTGTTAAAAGAATTAACAAAACTTTATAAACTGAAAAAAGATGAACATATCATTTCTATAGTTAATTCCTTTGAAATTTGTTAAAGCTGCATGTCTTGGTTCTAGTTTGTTTTCACCATTAACGAATACAAAGATGCTTATGTTAAACTTGGTCTACAAGTGTCACTGAAAGTGCATGCTCTTATCAAGCATACATGTGAATTTCTTTCACTTCTGTCAAATTCGAATCCAAATAAAGGGTTTTGGTCTAAACAGGTCTATGAATCTGTTCATTATGATTTCAAACAGTTTTGAGAGAGTGGATACAAACTTTTTAGTAGCCTTAAAGACTATCTGCAAAGCCTACTTAAAGCCATTGTTACGAACAACTCCCAACATACTTTCTTTAAAACAGTTTTACTTTAAAATTAAATATGCTATAATGTATATGTGTATCATTTAGAAACTATTATTGGTTGTAAATGAAAATAAGTATAAATGTAAACATTAATTTGTGTTGTTTAAACCACTCTCTAATTGAGAAACAATTGAATATATATAATATATATATTAAATATACTAAAAGATCAATTTCAAGATTTTTTTGTTGTTCAAGATAAGTATCCTCCAGATATGTATTTTCACAGTAATCCAAAAAATATGTTAAAAAAAAATCATGGTGATCAGAGTTTGGGAACAATATTATTCTCAAATAAGTCCTAAAGTCCAAATATTTTCAGGGAAAGGGGCATGATAGCACTTAAAAAAAACTCTACCATTATGAACTCGACTAAATTTTATCCATAATATTCCCATTTAGTAAAAAAATAATTTAGCGTTCAAAGATTATGACCTCGTAAAGTTAACAACTCACTCAAATAGGGGGTTTTAAACTTTCCCTGGTCGTCATTTTTAAACGATAAGAAATTTTTTTAAGATAAAATTCTTGATTTTTTAAATGTATAGTCGTTCCCAGGCTCCTACCACTGTAATTTTTTGTAAAACATTCTTACTTGATACCAGGATCAATATTGCAAAATTTAAAGTTTGCAACATCCTTGAAAGTTACCTATTTTGAACACCAAAAATGACCCGCCCGTTTATACCCCCTTTTTTTTTGAAAGACGTCGACAGAATATTTTCAAAATTTAGATAATAGTTGTTCAAAGTATCATGGTCTCGAAAATGTAAACCGTTTTTAGTGGACAGTTTTTTCAAATAAATATTTTCCGCTAGAGCGTGTGAAATATAAGTTAAATTATGCAGAAATTTAAATTAATTTATGCGGAAATAAAAACTGAAATATGCGAATATAAATTAAAATAAGATAATAAAAATAAAAAATGATGAATAAGATAATAAAAAAAAAAAATGATGAATAAAAAATATGAAGCAAAACTCAAGAAATGAGTTTACTTGCAGGGTTTTTTTAATTTCTTATTTTAATTTAATATTTTCATATTTAATTATTCTTATTTTAATTTTTATTTTCATCGTTTTTTAGTTTATATTTTCTCATATTTTAATTTATATTTCCGCATAATCCTATAATAGTTTCAGCTTAAAAGATAAATAAAAGTTATTCAAAAGTAATGTTTTCATTTTTATATAATATCTTATATATTATATTAAAAAAGAAAATATCGATTTTTAAAATGTTATTTTTAAGATATATAAAGCTTAAAAATAACGTTTTTAAAATCGATTTTTATCGTTTTTTAAAAATATAACTTTATTATATAACTTAATGAAACGATCTTAAGAATTGTAATGTTTTATAATTATAGCTAAAAAGAAAACAAATACTTTAGTGTATATATCTACTTAATTTCTTTTCTTATAATGTTAAATATATAAATTAAATATAAAGATAATCTTCTCAAATAAAATTTATAACAAAATATATTTATAAGGGTTGACTTTGTCCAACTTCCGTTGTTACGTCGAAAACGTTCGCGTGATCAATCGTACCTTTAATGATACCCGTTGTCTTTGAAAGAGCTTGTCCGGCACCCATAAACCAAAAGTAATGACCTTGAACTTGTTTGTTATAATTAGCGCCAAAGCTTCCATCAACAGTAACTGGAACTTCAAAAGTAACTTTTTCTTTTTTCATTGTACCGATCATGCTCACACTAACTTTAGAATGCGGTGGAACTGTCACTTGAACTTGTGATGTTGCGGATTTCTCTAGAGAGTTGGTACCTGAACTTTCAGTTTTCATAGAAATAGAAAACGTTTGACCTGTTTTGAAAGTTCCTCCAACGCCAAATTCAGTTGACATTCTTACTCCAGTTTCAGAACATGTAGACCAAGATATTGATTCAGTCCATTTCCCTGTAACGCTCATTGTTAGTGTTACTGGTGTATCACCTTTGTTTACTGCAAAAGTAGATCCAAGATTAGCATCTGCTGAATCAGATAGTTCTTGAGATGTAACTGTGGTTTCTCCAGTTCTTTTGTAGCAGTAGTGACCGTACTGCTCAGTAATTGCTGGTGTCACTGCATTATAATAAGTTTCATGATTAAGAGCAATGCCGTCAGGTGTTTTTCCATACTGCTTTGAAAAAGCCTGTCGGACTGAATCAGGACTGCTGTCGAGCCAAACAAGATCAGTAAAGGATAGAAGTTCTTTTGCCATATTATAGCAATCAAAAGTTTCAACTTGATACAAAGACTTCGGTGTTTTCTCTCGTATTTATACAAAACTGATATTAATTAATGTAATTTGTAAGTTTCTTTGGGATCATTAACTAAATACTATAATGATCTTATTGATTATTTAACTTGTGCAGTAATTACGAAATATTACAAAACGTTAAAATGAAAATTTCTATGTGAAAAAAAGTTATTTTGATAAAAAAACTCCCTTTACCCGATCTTATTACTTCTTACTTTATTGTTCATCTAATTCTTTTTTAGCTTTACAATTATTTTTTTCAGTTTTTTAAATATATTCAATATATTTTATTATTTGGATTCATAGATAATTAAAGATTTTGTTATTTAGAATTTTAACTTAATTTGAAAATAATTCTAATTTTATTACATACTCAGAATTTGAGATAATTGTCTTAAGAAATTTTAAACCCCTTGTTAGCTATACAACTAATAACTAATAATAATAATTGCTAACAAGGGACTTAAAACTTCAAAATGTGTCAATTAATTATGATAATTTTTATAACATTTCAACTTTATTACAATTTGATCAATAAAACTTTAACTATTTGATAATTAGGTTGAAATTCAGAAATTAGAAACGACACAAAAAAAATTTTTATATTTATTTAAAACAGTTAATCTAGTTTATATACAAACACACAAATATATATATATATATATATATATATATATATATATATATATATATATATATATATATATACATATATGGTTTCTTGAATTAGAATACGTAGAGTCCTTAATTGGAATGTATCGACTTTTTAAAAAAATACTGTAAAATCCACAAAAATCAATGAAAAGTTATTTTTATCTTTACGGTGACAATTTAAGTAACTTATTTTAACAAAAAAAGCAACAACTTGAAATAAGATTGCTATAGTAATCTTATTTTAAGTTGTTGTTTATATTACCCAATAACTAGTAAATCAAAAAAAAATTCTTTTTTCAGATCCATGCTTTATGCAAGCAGAATTCTATTGGGCCTAGAAATTCTTTTTTTGTTATCTTTTGTAGAAGGAAAAATTACTGTTTTTTTTTTTTTTCAAATTTAAAAATTACTGTTTTTACTAAATTTTTGTTTTTTAACTTAAGACTTATTAACTTAAAACAATAGGTTTTTAACTTAATAACTTAAGACTTATTACTTAATAACTTAAAACAATAGGTTTTGAATCGCTGCGCTTTAATGTCTTCGAAACTGCAAATAATTTGCAAATCAATGATTTTTGTGACGTAATACGCAATTCATATCAAATACATAAAATGTATGGGAAAATACAAATTAAATTTTTGTTAACTTAATTAACTTTTTTTGGTCAAATTTTTCCATTTCCTTGTATTGTCATCGAAAATGATTAAGTGTGCAAAATTTGAGCAAAATTGGTTGAGAAAAAAGCTTTCAAAAATTGATTTCAAATTTTGTGGCACACAAACATATATATATATATATATATATATATATATATATATATATATATATATATATATATATATATATATATATATATATATATATATATATATATATATATATATATATATATATATATATATATATATATATATATATATATATATATATATATATATATATATATATATATATATAGAAAGTAACCTTATATAAAGCATGGAAAAATGAAAACCTACAACACCACAGCTGTTTTTCAAAACGCCAAAAGGTAAAAGGAATCATTGTTAACTTTTTTACAAAATAAGTTAATTTGGCCCTGGACAAGATCAAAATGTGAGGCCCCCCTGAAATGAAAATGTTTTTTTTAATTATTTTTATTAAATTATTATTATAGTCATGACTTAATTGAAACTTGACTTTACGAGCTTTATTATTAGCAAATATTTAAACTAATGCACTAATATCTATATTCTTTAACTCGTCAATTTCAATTGATATCTCAGCTAAGCCTGTAAGTCTGCACTGTGACTGATTTGACTTGACTAAGTAGGTTTTAATTAATTTAAGTTTTGAGAAACTTCTTTCTGCGGAAGTAACAGTGAGCAACAATGTCAATAAAATTCGCAATGCTATAACTAAATTTGGAAAAGATTGTTCGTAGTGATTTTCTAAAATAAACCTGATCAGTGCCTTAGGGAGCAATTTTCCTGGAACCGTACAGGATATTGCTTTGATTTCATCAAATAATTGATTTGAAATCACATCTGAATGTCCATCTTCAGTTAAGGCAACCTCTAAATCCTTGCTATGTTTCTTAAGTGCTTCAGTATTTTGGGTGACTTCTAGAATTTTATATAAGAATCCGAAAAGCTCAGAAAGTTCTTTCAGTTGATTAAATCGACTTGTTAAAGATGATGGCACTTGATCTATCAGTACATTGAAAACTTCCACCACATACTGTGTTTCTGGATTTAAAATTGGTTAATCTGCAGATTCATAGGAAAAAAGAGTTTTTTTCTTTCGGGGACGAACTGTGTTTTCACCTTCAAACTGAGGACTTACTTCTAATTCTTCTGCAATTTCCATAGCAAAAAGTTTGGCATCCTTAATTCCTTTATCACGAAAGTCATTAAAATACTTGAGTAGTTGGTCAATTTCGGTTTGTGCTGTTGATAGATCATAGTCTGAAGACTTCTTTTTTTTGCTGACCAAATTTAATTGAAATAAAATGTCATACCATACACTCAAGCTTACCATGAATGTAAATTTGGACATTTTCTTGGCAAAGTTATTTGCCTGAAATTTGGTAGATGTATCATACTCTGAACTGTTAGCAATTTCAACAAGAGCATCGTAAACTTTGGAATATTCATTTTTTAATGTCTTTAAGCTTTCCACTCGAGACTCCCATCGAGTATCAGACAGTGGCTTCAAAGTCAAAGTTTGCACTGATTTCATTAAAATGGCCCATCTGATATTAGAATCTGAGAAAAAGTTATAAACTTCTTGTACCAAACCAAAAAATGACACTGCTTTTGAAGAAGATTTTGCAGCATCACATACCATTAAATTCAAATTGTGGGCACTACATGGCACAAAAAACGCTCTAGGGTTAATGTCTCTTATTCTTTTTTGCACTCCAGAATGAATCCCTTTCATGTTTGCTTCATTATCATTTGATTGATCTCGACAATTTATTATATCTAGACCTGCTTCTGTCAAATGTTTCAGGAAAGTTTCTGTTAAAACTTCACCGGTTGTCCTATTTACATCAACAAATCCAATAAAATGCTCTTCAACTGCAAATAACTTGCAGTTGTAAAATCTAAGAACTAGGGTTAATTGTTCTTGGTGAGTTACTTCTGTAGTGCAATTCATAATTATTGAATAATATTTTGCATTCTGACAATTTAAAATGATAGATTTCTTTATCTCTGAACCCAAAAGTTGATTAATTTGGTTTTGAATGTTTTTGCCAAGATAGTGATCACTTACTTCGTGTAATTTAATTTTTTTTAGATGCTCTTGAAGTATTGGATCAAATTCTGAAATCATTTCAATCAAGCCCAAAAAATTTCCATTGCCTTTAGAAAATAATTTATCAGTGTATGCAATGCTAAATTGTGAGAGGCAAGAAATTTTATAACTGAAATTATTCTCTTCAAAATGTTTTGCCAATGCTCCACTTCTAATTTTATTTTTTTTAAGTTGCATTCATTGACAGTCTCATTTTTCTTTATTCTTGCAGCCAAATCCATCCACTTTATAAAGCATTCTTTGCGGTTTACGGACTTCTCATGGTCCTAGAGATCTGATGTTATATGTTTCTAATCAGTATATCCATTTTCAGTTAATTTTGTGCATTTTTCTCCGATAGAAAATATATTGCAAGGAAAATAAAATATTTATATATATTTATTAAACACCCACTATACAAGTATACAAGGTAAATTAGAGTTTTGTACATGATAATTATAAAAATCCTTGAATTATTATTATTATTATTTTATTATTATCATCTAGGAATATTTTTTTCAAGAATATCCTTGAAGATTGTTCTTTGTTCTTTTGAGTTCCAGCATTCAACTGCACATTTTAGAGTTTGAAGATCCGTTTCAGGAACTAAATTTTTTAAGCCAATAATTTTTATTTTTTTTTTACTTTGAATTATTTTCTCCAGATTTAGTTCATGTTTATTACACAAACCCTTGATACTATCTAAAAAAGGTTGTGGGGCTGTTTTGTTTTCCGGCTGCGACTTAATAATATCAAATGTAATTTTATTGTTCATCAGGCGAATAAATAAGTTGAGCTTGTTTTGTTGTATAGTTATTGATATATCTTCAATAAAGAATAAGGGATGAATATAATTTTTGCTATGTTTTGAAACGTTGAGGAGTGACTTGAGTGCGTTTCTTCCAACTATATCAAGCTTTTGCATTAATACCTTTTTATGTTCACAAAGCTCAAGACCATATGTCAGTGTTGGGACAGCCAAAGTTTTATATAGCTGGACAATGGAGTTTGGGTGAGCAAAACGAATTCCTGATTGAATTAAAGTTTGGATTACTGCCCGGAAATTAGATATTCGGTGATCAATGTTTAAACTATTAAGTGAGGCAAAAGGTGAACTTTTTGTATCCCATGTAAAACCTAGGTGATTAAGTTTATCATGAAGTTTTATTTTTTTGTTGTTGAGAGTTATTGTGCAGTTTTTAATTTGCTTTTTTCCGGTGAGCAAGAACTCGGTTTTGTCAGCATTCAATTTTATACAGTTTTTGTGTGTGTACATATTACAGGTATTAAGAAGCTTTTGTAGGCCAGAAAGGGTGGAGCTAAGGAGTATAATGTCATCAGCATATGCTACAACACCCGTATAGTTTCCATTGATTGATGTACCTACGGTGCTTTCATTTTGTAAGGTATCTAGTAGGTTTTCGGTGTAAATGTTATACAAATAAGGCGAGAGAATAGATCCCTGTCTCACTCCTTGCGTTAGATAGAATGGATATGATTTGCAACCTAGATAAGAAACAGAAGCACTACTTTCATAGTATAATGATGATATGGTATTAACAATATATAGAGGGAGTTTTTTATCATTGTAGAGTCGCTCAAACAGAATGTCCCAGTTACAGCTGTCAAACGCTTTTTCAGCATCGAGGGAACAGAGATAGACGGGTGAGTTGTTGTTGTTGTAGTGTTTAATCGTTTCACTAATAACAAATTCGGCGTGTAGGGTTGAGCTGTTTTTAGTGAAACCGAATTGAAGAGGATGAGTTTCTTTTATTTATATGCTGTTTGAATGCTTGGAATAAACTAACCATTTTCTTTCATAGGTTTCCCCATTTGGAAAATGCCCTTTATAATACATCACAGAGAATTTTTGTCCATGGTCATCTTTTGGAAAATCTTCCCCTTCATTTTTATAGGGTCTTGTTGAACCAGAACTTCTCTAAATGAATTCATTAAGATTTTGGGCCAAAGAGCAGAATCCTCAGTTCTGAAATGCAACAATAAAAGAAATTTGAATTAATTCTTTCATAAGAGAAGAAAGATTTATACAGTAGTCTCGATTATCCGAATAATACAGGACCAAGGGGTGTCGGATAAGAGAAAAAATTGTATGATAACAAGGGTATGGAGAATGAAAAAAAAAAAGCTTTTATGCATTAGTAGGTTACAGTTCTTAATGTGATTGTGCGTATTTACATTATTTAAATAATGCAAAACAAGGCAAAAATATGCAAAATATCAATAGAAACTATGAAAAGGAAAGGTAAATTAACAAATAATAATAATAAAAAAAAAGGGAAAAAAATTATTTTCGGATAACCGAGTGACGGATAACAGGGACTGTTTTCAAAGTAGAAAGTCTGTTTATAAAGTATAACATGGGTTTAAAGTCGACAGACTTTCTATTCCTAATTTGGAGACTAGCAGTATGTTAAACATCAGCGTCAGTCAATGGAAAATGATCTTTTCCATAAATGGATCTCAGTTTGTCTCAGTCGGTGATTCAAAATCTACTCAAATAAAATGTTCCAACAATGTTCCTCAAGGCTCAGTATTAGGACCACTACTTTTTCTTCTCTATATTAATGACCTTAATAACTCAATTAAGTATGCAACTCCTTACCACTTTGCTGATGATACTAACTTGCTCATTATCAACAAATCCATATAGATAGGCTGTCTGCATGAACTGAATTGCTAAAAATTCAATTCTTGCCTCCTCGCTCTGTAGAAGTTCTATTTTTCTAATTGATGTACGTATTGTGAATCCTATCATAACTTTTCTTTTGCCAAAAAATGATGCTGGATTAGTGACATTTACAGGCAGTACTGAAACTTACTCCACTTTAATAAATTTCCCCAAGAGACTGTGCAGGAATTCCATGATTTTACTTTTCACCACATGAAATTTACATATGGTGAAAAGTAAAATCACAATTTTATGTTTTTTTGATTGAGGAATTTTATTTAGAGCGAAAAACAAGTGTAAAACTGATTGATAAAATATCAGGTAAACTTTAGTATTCTTATCGTCAAAACATACCTTTAATCTAGTGAGTCGTTTGTCACTTTATTCGTTTGTACTCTATTTTGACTATTGAAATAAGATTCCAGGCTTTTATATTGTTCAGTACTCTAGTGATACACACTTCATTAATTAACCATTGTGTAGTCCCATACTTCAAAATTATTATGTACTCCTGATCACAAAAGCTACTAAAAATCCTTCAATGTATGTTGTTGTTTAGTACTGTTGTTAAAGTAAAACATGTCCACTAAAAACTCGCCAACATCAAACCCTGTTGTTTTAGTATTTGTATATCAGTTTTTTCTTCATGGGTTTTTAAAATACATTTGCGGGTCATCAGCTTTATAACAGTTTATGCGGGTCTGACTCGCAAATCGCTGGTCACTTGGGAGCTATGCTATTATGTTCGTACTAAAAAAAATTTGAAAAATAAATTTTCAGGTGAAAACAGGAAAGTGTTTCAGATTAAAATTACAGTTTATAGAGATTTCAAACGTCAAGATAACCTTACGGTTTTTAGTTAACAAAATAAAAATTGGTAAGTTTGTCCAATTTTCTCAAGCGAAAATGATTGTTCCGTTAGCTTCTAAAAAAAATAAAAGATATTTGCAAAACACAGTGGGTTAAAAAGTACATAGCACAGAGCACTTTACACACGTGGCTCTTGTCTCAAAGAAATATCTTTAATGATATTAATCATGCAACATCTGCTTCTCTTCTACTGAAATTTTGATTTTATTGTTTCACACACAATTGTTTGAGGCAAAAAAATGGCTATTAAAAAATATTGCCCTGCTTTGCTTAAAAAATATAGCTAACCAAAACCATCAAATGTGATATGAACAATATCTAAAAATTGCATAGATAGATAAGTGTTACCGAAGATATATATAAATGTTACCAGAAAGCGCCTAAAACATTTATTGAAAAAAAAAGAGTTTCTTTTGATTTTTTCATAAAATACATTACTAGCATGTATTTGCATAAAAACATAATTGTAGACCACTTCACAGGAAAAAATATGGGAAAGTTCAAGGAGATCCAAAATCAACTCGACGTTGCTATAGTTTTCCTGAAAGTCTTCATGAATGGCAATTAATAACTAATGTTTAACCCTGGAATCTTTTAAAGAAAATTTGGTGTAAAGTGGTTTTGAAGGCGGAAATTGCAAAGTTGATTCTTTTTCTATAATTTTATAACTTTTTTTTAGGAGCGCCCCCTCAACATCAGCATCCATTTATTTAGTGAACATGTTTGGTGGGAGTTAAGTTAGAATAGTGGCAAATTATTGTTTTTAAAAAAATGCAAAAAAAGTGCAATAAAAATATTCTTGTATTTCTCTATACAAAACTGAAAACATTGTAAGCGTTTAATCATTAATGACATTTTGTTTAACTGATAACAAAACTGCATTTAATAGTTTAATGCAATTAATTCAATAGAATAACAATACTATCAATAATTGTTACTGAAGATATTTTTATTGACTAGTAATTTTGGCTCATTAAAAACCAACTTCTCAAGCAGCATAATTTAGTTGTTTCAACACATTTACTTATACTTCTCAATCTTTTTGAAGTTTAATTGCTTACCCAACAGAAATACTTTTACTGATAAGATGCGATCTGGCTGTGCGGTTAGACCAACAGCATTTTGTGTTAATTGCCGCAACTGCATTGAAATTTTAATTTTACTAACCTCAATTTGATTAAGTTTGCACAACTGCATTAAACATAGAATTGGGTCGATTACAGTTAGACCAAACACAATAACATTTAACTTGCAGTTGAACCAACCACAATTTACATTAATTAACCCAAATATTAGATTTAATTAGTGTTCTGACTGTGAGTCAAAATATTTAAAAAAAAATAAAACACCTAAGTAAAGTAAAAAACCTACATCGTTCTTCAATAATTCAAAGAGTGTTAATAAAATCACATAAAGTAGATTTATTAATATTAAAAATACGCAAAAAAAAATTCAAGAATAATATGTTCTTCAACGAAAGTTAACAAAATATTTTGTATTTTGTTAAATTAACAAAATATTTTGTATTTAGTACTTGATAAAGATAATTTTGTATTAAAACCATTTACATTTTGATCTCTAAATTTATTCAGCTAAAAAAACTAGGTGGTTTTTCTGAAACAGCACAAGGTTTTTTACTTCTTTTTTTTTGTGGGCAGGAGATGTTAACTCTAATAGAATAATAATGAAGAAAAGAAACTTTTGTTATAGAAAAATAAATTTCTTATAATCATTTTTTTGAATTAATTTTTATACATAAGTTTTTGAACGCAATAGGGAATAATTTTTGGACACAGTAAGGATAAATTAAACTTCTACACTGCATAAGTCAAAAAAAAAAAACAAAAACGCAGACACACATGTAGTGTGGCTTCGGTATAAAAAGTGAAGAATCAATAAGCAATTTTTAAAAACGCCACTTCACTCTTGGAATCCATGATTCGTTCTGTAACTTTCGAAAAAACAAACCTTCAGCATTTCCTAAATTAATATTGAAAAATAAAAATTCAATTAGCAACACTAAAATAAATAATTCATGTACCAGGATCATGTATCATGTACCAGGATCGCTAAAATCGATTACACACATTAATTGTACGTGAATTTGTCAACCATTAATTTCAAAATTGTTTTAAAATGCGCAACAAAATAAAAAATTCAATCATGTACCAGGATCGCTAAAATCGATTACACACATTAATTATACGTGAATTTGTCAACCATTAATTTCAAAATTGTTTTAAAATGCGCAATAAAATAAAAAATTCAATCATGTACCAGGATCGCTAAAATCGATTACACACATTAATTATACGTGAATTTGTCAACCATTAATTTCAAAATTGTTTTAAAATGCGCAATAGTATCTCCTTACCTAACCATTGATTAGGTCCAAGCTTGTAAATTTGATCGTAATCATCCTCTAAATTTTTTCTCAAATTTGGATCAAGATTATTTAATGCCGTATCAGTAAACTGTTGGTTGGTTAATGCAAGCCATTTATTTAGGCTTTTATGAAACATCATGTACGTTTTGCAATTGCGATGAACAGCATATAATTCTTTTGTCACGTTGTGGTGACCAAGAATGGAACCAATTCTTATATCTAAGTCTAAAAAAAAAAATTTATAACGATTTAATAAGAAGTTATCATTAACTCGAAAAATATTTCACTGAATATGGGCACATATGTGCCCATCCGTGCACTCTGGGTGCAAACCAATATTATTTAGGAATAATTTTTATGGTCTAAAGATATTTGTTATTTAAAAAGTTTTAATTGGTTCTTTACTATAATAATCAGTATAAAATAATTGAAATAAATTAAAAATAAAAAATATAAAAGACTCCGTTAGAGATTAAAAAAAAATAATTAAATAACCAGCCATAAAATCAAGTTAGCCACAAAACTATAACTTCATTGGGTAGAATGTCTATTACGATTTTGGATTTGCGACATGCTCATAAAGTCATGAACGTACAAACTTATTACTAATTATTCCTCTTTCATAGAGTATATCATTACTGATTGGCACATCAAATAAAAAAAAACTCACCAGCCCATAAATACCCATCATTATTAGAGTAATAACATGCTACTGTTGTGCTAAAATAAATTTTGAAAACAATAGTTTCAGCAATTATTTAGTAAAAGCAGCAAAAGTAATAACAAACAACAATATAATCTCTTAAAAAAAATTAACATTTAATAAACTATCTTTAAACTTATATCACTTTTATGCCTTAAAACGTTTTAAGGATCAGAATTATTTACTTAGGATCAGAATTATTTACACACACACACACACACGCACGCACGCACGCACGCACACACATATAATTTTAGAAACAATTCTTGGTAGAATAATACTTTTAAATGGTAATACTTTTAAATGCTGGTGTAACTAGTATTTGAAGTATTACCATATTTCATTTTTTGAGGCTTATTATTGGCTAAAGATGAGTAATAATATAAAATTATTGGCTAAAGATGAGTAATAAATAATCTTTTAATACTTAAATAAAAATATTTGATATTACAAAGACAATTGATTGAATAATCGTAATTAACTAAAAATGGAAGCACAAGCTAATCCGAGTTTCAAGACATAAAAAAACCGTGAGGCTGAAACCCGAAAATTCGAGCAACTTTATATTTTTTTCAAAATTTAAAATTATTAAAAAATAATTAAACCTAATATATATTGCCTAAACCCCAGCACAAACCATAAAAAAGCAACTGTCATTGCAAACACATTAAACTCAAATTTAAAACTTTATATTAACTATACATTATTGACAATAAAACAAATAAAGGTTTTGAATTGTTGACTCTATTAACTATAAAATATGTTTTATGTATTATTAATAACATTAATAATGATCTAGTTTCAATTTAATAATTTTATTATGTGATGTAATAAGCAATGCTTTTACTGTTAACATTAAATAAAAATCACTTACCATTGGAACCTAGGAACTTAAAAACCCTTAAATGTTCACATCCTCCTTATCCCAAATGTGTAAAGAACGAGTTTATAATTTCTTTTTTTTTACAATTGATCAATAAAACGCAAAACTTATATAATAATCTTTAATCTTTCAAAGGCTCAAGATTAAGGGGAATAAAATTTAATCTCCTCAAGATTAAGGTGGATAAAGTCTTTTGAACTGTTTGCGAGGGGTGAATTGTGCTTTGGGTTGTTGTCCTGTTAATATATCCTATTTTGAGGCATTGGGTCATTTAGCATTAGGCAGAATATTATCTCTAATTATTTACAGATGTTATACTTCCTAATCTTTTATCAATACCCACAACTGTTGATTCTCCAAATGCAAACTGAGCAGCATATATCTCTTGCAGTTCTGTCGTGTTTAATTACACACAAGATAACTTTTTTGACAGCTTAACTTTTGTATTTTTGCTTTAGCATCTTTAACATTTACTCAAAACAAACTTCTTCCTTTTCAAGTATACTTATATTTTTATCTAACATTTGCAAAGAAACGTACCTGCATATTTCAATTTAGTTATTTTTTAGATAGAACTTACATAGAACTATCATTAGATTTTCAACATTCCATTAAAACTTTGACAAATACTGAACTAGATTTAATGTTTTTTCCACATGATCCCAACCACACCCAAATATGACATCTTTTTTTAAATAAACAATAAATCGTTAAGATATTTGCTAAATGAAGCTGTTAGACCCTTTATCACTGGTATTTAAAAAAAAAAAATTAAATATTAAAAATAATATATACATTACAGCAAAACCTCAAAAATTAAAAAAAAAATTAATTGAAATTTTGCAGATAAGTTTATATAAATTATTTCTACTAATGAAATTACAATGGAAAGTCATTATATTCATTTTATGACTTTTATAAAAGTTAAGCTTAACTTCTTTAAAAGCAAAGAATACAAATTCTAAACATCTTGATAAAATAAAAACTGAATTTTAAACTTCATTAAAAAAATGACCAAAAAAAAAAAATTTAAACTAATAATAACAAGTAAAAATTAAATAAACAACAACAAAAAGAATATAAAAAAGTATTAAAATAGAATACCTTGGATAATGTTGATTCATGCATACATAAATATGAGAATTATCGGCATCCCAATATATTCCCCGACCATAAGACTCTGAAAAGAATTAAAAAAAAAAATGTTCTTCAAATTTAAAATCATCATCATCATCATCATCATCATCATCATCATCATCATCATCATCATCATCATCATCATCATCATCATCATCATCATCATCATCATCATCATCATCATCATCATCATCATCATCATCATCATCATCATCATCATCATCATCATCATCATTATCATCATTATCATCATTATCAGTTATTTAAGTTTTAATTGGTTTATGCTTACATTTGTTTATGTTTAAGTTAGTTGTTGATGTGTTAAAGTTAGTTGTTGATAGCATTTGTCAAGTAGCTGGTAAAAAGGTAATTGCTGGTTAAAAGGCAGTAAAAACGCACAAAAATAAAATTGGCACAATTTTATTTTTGAAACACAAGTTAAGTTTTAAAACAAGTTAAAAGTGCGCTGATGCTGGTTCATGTAAAACTAATTTGTGCTTAGACTAATATAAGCCCTGTTTTAGCCAACTTGCATCAGTTTAAGTTGATTTGATAAAATTAAACTTAATGCCATCAGTTTGAAAACTTAATATAAATCAATTTTCTATTTTTGTTTTCGTGGGTTGTGCTAGCACTGCCCAACAAATATTTTTGTAGAGAATTTATGGAGAACCTATTTAGGCATTTTAAGCGGCTCATTGGAGTTTTGCTCATTGGTTACTTAAGGGACCATTAGCGGCATCTGCTATAAGTGGCAAACTGACAACTTTCCAATATGTAATATAGCGGCTAGTCATTGGCTATATAGGCTGGGTGGTCAGCACTTATTTTTCTCTGGTTGGGAATGCGCTGATTTGCACTAGATAGTGTTTAAATCAGTGTTTTAAAACATCTGTTAATAACTGAATAATTAAGTTCTGTTTAGACAAAGAAAAAAAAAATTTAATATTAGAAAAAAAAACCCATTAAATTTACCTTTTAAAATATCTTTATTTGTGACAACTGGTATTTTTGCAAAACCAAAACATTGAATCCCCACTCTGAATGTTTTTGTTGTTGTCATAGGATTTTCATATTCAAATTGAAATAATAACTTAAATACTATATCTAAAGTGATTATGCCATCCATTTGACAAGTTGTATCATCAAAAAAAATAGTGAAATTGTAATTGAATAAGTCAGATGAGTTAAATTTACCACTGAACTAAATAGAAAAAGTAATATATAACAAACAACAAAAAACTGGTGTTCCCTGTGGGCTAATATAGCGTTCTCTGTGGACTAATAAAGTGTTCCCTGTGGGCTAATATTGTGTTCCACGTGGGCTAACATAGTGTTCCCTGTGGGCTAATATAGTGTTCCCTGTGGGCTAATATATGTTGTACTTATAACTTTAACATTGACTTCAAAATGTTCTTTAATAAAGACATAAAATAATAAAAAACAAAAATATTTTATTAAATCCTACTTTAAAATCTTAAAATCATACTTTAAAATCATCTGTTAGAAACGCTTCATCTTTTGTTAAACTATTCACTTGGAAATAAATTGATTGTTTAAATTATTGTTGAAACACAATAGGAACAATTAGAAAATTAAAGAAAACATTCAATAGTGTCATGGATATTACCACAAACAAAATTTTCTTTAAAAGAATGTAAATTTTTTTTGCAAATAATCAGAAACTCAGAAAAGGTATAAACATTATTTATAAAAAAAATTTGAAGAATGTTTTATGAGTACTATTGATTTTACTTTTTGAGTACTGTTATTTTTATCCATAATATCGAAGTGCCATCACAAACTTTATTGAATAAAACTTGGATGGCATAAAATTGACAATTAATTAAAATTTGAATAGTAAATCTTTTTAAAAACATAACAAACTATATGTTAATAGAAAACTAAAACAATTAACTTTTCCCATTAAATGAGTTTTTAAGATGCATCATCGAACAATCAATTTATTTCCAAATGAACAGTTTGAAATGCAAGATGCTAAAAACCATTGTTTTTATAAATAGTAACTTAATCATTATGTCAAAAAAAAACTAATTTAATGTATAAAAAGGATGTTTTTCTTCAAAAGTTTTTGCAATTACTTAGCTAAATACTTATACACTTCTACAAGTTAAATTTTACAGTGTTAATGCTACTTTATTTTGTAACTAAATTTAAAGTTTTTTTATCAAGGATTAGTCAAGATTTTTTAACTTTATCAAATGATAACTTTTTATAATTACACAATATGGCTCTAGTTTGTTCTTGATTATGTAGAGAATTAATTAAACCTATAAAACAAACAAATTATGTGTCTAGAATGAAAATTTATGTACAAAATAAGATAAATTGTAAAGAATACTCGAAAGCTGCTATCAGTCAAAACTTAAAAAAATCAGAAGCTGCTGTCAGCGGCTTACGGTAGTGAAGTCAGCGGCTTGCGGTAGTGAAGTAAGCGACTTGCGGTAGTGCGGAGTTTAAGTAAAATAAAAAGTTTATAAATTACAAGTTTACTGTTAATGATAATTTTATAGTTGATTTATTCAAGTTCCATACCATGCATATTTATTTATTTGTTGATCATTAATCTTGTGCCACACAGTTGCTCAACTTACATTGTTAACGCAAGTTGAGCAGCTTGGTATCCCTAAACTTTAGGAATAATCTTCTTAAATAAATCAAAAAACATACTTTTTTCTAAACCAATTTTCAGCAGGTAAATTATCTTTCTAATAGTGAAAAAAATATGTAAATTGGACGCACTGCTAATGAGATCTATTAGATTTAGTAAAATTTGCCTCATTTAGCCCTGCTTTACTCTACCAGAGTTTTATTCTTAATTTATATCTTTTGGAAAAAAAATACTAAAAACTGCAAAAAATACTCTAAAACAATTTTATTAATAATATAATAAAATTCTTTTAAAGTATTTTTATACCAATAAAAATTTTTTACACAGCATTAAAAGTGAATATTATGACTTTTTTTTGACATTGTTGCTAAAGTCTTTTTGTTGCAATATGTAAAAAAAAAGACTTTAAAGTTTTCTCTTACTTTTTTTTTTTGAATAATTAAAAAAATTATTTTATGAATTTGGTCATTTTTTTCTATTTATTTTTCTAGTTTCTATAGAAAAAAGTAGCAATATATATATATATATATATATATATATATATATATATATATATATATATATATATATATATATATATATATATATATATATATATATATATATATATATATATACACACACACATATATATATATAAATATACACACACACACACACACACATATATATATAGATATATCGTCTTTTATGCTGGATACTGCAAGACAAGTCACATGTTTGTACTTTTTTCTAGAGATGACATTTGAATTTTTACAAAAAAAATTTTTTAGGTGTGAGTTTTTTAATGTAAGTTTTTGTGTAATAGTTATAATTAAAAAATAGTTAAAAAATATTAAAAAAAAGTAAAACTATTAAAATATTGTATGATTAAAAATAAAACAATTGAGGAATAAAATTCAATTAAGATTTTCACAAATATTTTTATTACTCGGAATATTCATCATGGTTTTAAGATTCAAATGATTACATGACAAGTATTTTAAATATTTAAATTCTATTTTTATTTATATATTTAAAAGCCATCATATTTATTTCACTAAATTTAAGAGTTTTTTAAAAAAATTTTCTTTCTTTTGTAAGAAAAATGCTTAACAAAAAAGTTGCAATAAACTGACTAATAAATTATGCAAAATATTATTTATGATATTAATTATGCAGTAAAAAATTAAAAATCTGCTTACACGATATTTTATTTTATTATAATCAGTTCTAATGAAATGCTGAATAATACTTTCAGAAATAAAATTGAAAAATGGCGGCAAAACATACTCAAATTCCATAGTAACGCTGGATACCATTTCAAATGTTGGGTAAATTTGTAAGTTGATTATAACTAGATTTCTAAAAAAAAAAAAATACATATTTATAAAATCTATTTGTAATATTGTTAACTTTTAATGCAATCCACACTGATTTGCACATTCAAGTTTGAAAAAATGTTTTTATCAATAAAAAAAGTAGTAATAATAAATGGGTAATTATTAATACTACTTTTTTTAAAATAAATTTTAAAAAAAGTAGTAATAATAATTACCCACTTGAATGGATTTTGACCCACTGAAGACATCTCACTTAACACTGTCATCAAAAATAAAATGTGAGTTTTTTATTTTTGACTAAAGAAAATCCTTTTGGTTAATGATAGGCTTTATGCCTATGTCTCTTAGGTATATTTCTCTAAACTTAACTACATTGTTGGTGGAAAAAAAAATGCAACTTTAAATTTTTAAGTCAACCTATATAAAAATCTTTATAGAACTTTATAATCTATAGTAAATATCGGGTAGACAGGGGGTAGTTATCTTTATAGAGTCTATAGTAAATATCTCTCTTCTATGAGATGCACACCAAAAATTACATAATTAAAAAGTAAATATCTCTCTTCTATGAGATATACACCAAAAATTATTAAACTAGAGCCTAACCAAATTATGCTTACTCAAAATCAATTAAACATTTTTGTAAACAGTTTGAAATTTTTTTTTTTTTACTATTTAAATTATAATTAAACAGTAACATGTTATATTATATAAAAAAAAATTCTATGTAGGTAAACATTGCCACTATGTTTTTGAGCTTTGAAAAATAAAGCATACTGAGTGGTAGTTAACTTTTTAGCACCAACAATTCGATTGCAAGTATTTACTAACTAACTTTATTACAGCTTTACAATAGAAAGTCTTTACAATAGAAAGTCTTTGATAATCTGAGAATACTAACTGGCTTTATTACAATCTTAAGTCTTTGATAACCTAAGAACTAGCTCTTGTGACTAGTATCATTTAACATTGATAATAATTAAAGAAGGAAAAAACTTTAGTAATCTTCAGCTGTTTTCCTTTCAAGTGACGTTTACAAAAAAGTGTTTCTCATTTACCAAAAAGTTGGTTTACTAAAAAGTCAGATACTAAAATGTTTGGGAATAAAACAGGGTTGGAAAAAACATAGGCTTTTTAAAAAAAACCTAAATTGGTTTGCAACTCTTTCTCAATCCTAAACTTAGAAAGACTAACATTTTTAAACAAGGGCGCTAACTCATGAGCATTGTGCGGAAAAACAGATTGAGTACAGTACTTTCAGAGGGCGCAGAGTGAACTTGAACCTCAACCTTTTGATTGTGAGCTAAATGTTTTACCACTAGTCTATAACTATATTATATTTTTTTACACTCTTTTTTTAACAGAACATTATATTATCAAGCTTACTGGAAAAGTCCTAAGCCTGATCAACTATGCAGTTAACATCTTAATTTTCTGATTTTATGTGATCATGTTCATATTTTTTAAATGGGGCGAGAATGAATAGCAGATTTGGGGCAACACTACATAATGTTTTTATTTTTTAGATCATGGATAGATTCGATTTGCAAGTGGATATGTTCCTAAGATTGTTCTTAAGAGTATCTAAAACCGATTTGTTAATAACCATTACGATGTCTTCACTACCAGGCTTTTTATTTTTTAGCAAAACTGGCAGTATCACAAATGATTATTTTCAATTTGTATTTATAACTGACAATGATGATCAATTACTTAAGCTTAAAAAAAAAGAAGTTGTGAAGCAGTTATTTTAAGTGTGAAACAATTATTTAAGCAATTAAACATAAAAAATTATTTTAAAAAAACATGGAAATATAATCTTATAGAAGTCCAAAGAGTATGATGAACAGATCCCAGGCTGCTACAAAACTGTATAATTACTTTTGATAGGCAACTCACTCTTTTATTTCAAAAATCTCTAGTTGAAAATTAAATACCTAACTTTTGTAGAAATTTGAATCTAACTTTAAAAAAAGAAGCAGAAAAAGTCCAAGTTATCAATCGGTTTCTCTAATTTCAATTTCATGCAAATTCATGAAAACTTATATTTATCATGTAATTGTGAAACATATTTAAGTTTTTAAACATCTTAAAGCTTTTAAAATCTATCTAGCAAGCAAAAAAAAAGAGTTATTAACGAGCTGTACGTCTTCCAGTAGTCAATACAGAAATGACTGGTATTACCTTCATCAGATCTTTGTATATAGGGTATTACCCTACTCCATCAGATCTTTATATACTAGATTTGTACATTTTTTGTACACACCTGACTCATATTTTGATTTAATTCTGGAAAGTAATAAAAATTGAAAAACATCCAAATGACACTTTCGCTATTATGACATAAAACTTCAGGAAAATTTTTTTTTTTTCTGAGCAGAAGGAGCCAACATCAATGAAGCAAGCTCATTTATAAACTGTATTAATTTGCTTTTAATTATACCTTGAAAAACCTTGATTATCAATGTTTTCACATCAACAACGCTTTATCTCTTACTTAAACATGTTAATCTCCGATTGCATTCAAATAGGATCTAAGGCTTTTAAGTGTTCATAAGGGGTAGCTGGTTGGAAATAAGTGTATTTATTCTTTTTTTTGAAACAATAGGAAAATTTTACAAAGTAAGGAACATTTTGGCAGTGATTTTGGTATTTGTTATTCAAAATATATTATAAAGACCAGAATACAAATATCAACTCAGAGTCTCATCAAAAATTTATAAGTACAAGCATAGCTCTAAAAGTTCAACTTTTTATCATGCTCCATTGCTAATAGCAGTCAATACCACAACAGCTTTTCTGCAATTTATTCTTTGAATTAACATCCGATGTTGGATGTTAACATCCAATGGGTACTAAAGAAATAATGTAAGCATTTTACTTGTTTGATGTCATGTCACTGCAAAATGTCACTGCAAAATAATCCAGTTCCAAAATTTTTACTTTTCCCCCCAATATTTCATGTTTTCTGTGTAAAAAAGTAATCTTTAAAAAAACACAAATCAAGGAAACTTGTAGAATATTAAAAAAAAAATGATCAGAAAACTCTGTTTTTGTAAAAAAATAAAATTCAAACAATAATTAACCATTTAGTTGTAAACTTGTAATACAATCCCCAGTTGTTACTTATAATCTGCTAAATAAAAAAAAAATGAATAGAAAAGAAACAATTTGACTTTCTTTTTTATTTAAATTTTTGTTAAAAAGCTAAATAAAAGAAACATTGAAACAGTTTTTAAGTTTATACGATGTCATGCTTATTCACCAATACTTCATTTATATATCCAGTTATGCATACATACATCATACAGTTACCGAATTATGCTTTTAGTGTTTATGCATTTATTGTATTAACATTGACTGTTATCACATAATAAATTGATAGTTTAGGTGTTACCCTAACAATATAAATTAACACAAAATAAATAAAAATTTAAGCCTTCAAGGAAAATTAAAAACCAGAGAAAAATTATTAAACATAACAACATACCCTAGCACAGTAACTATATTTGAAACATTCCAATATAAATCACCAACTTCTAAAACAATAAAAATATGCTTTAGAAGTCAATATTTGGTTGATTGGTGTAGACACACATTTGTAAAGAGAAACTATTTATGAAATATTTGTAAAGAGAAACTATTTCTGTAATATTGCCACTGATCTTGTTTTAATTCATTAACAGGCATAAAAAGAACAAAAGTTGTATGACAATACTTATGTTCCACTGTTCAATACTGAACACAGCAAACATTGACAAATACAGGGATATACACTGTTCATCACTGCGAACAGCAAACATTGACACATCTACATATGTGTGTATATATATATATATATATATATATATATATATATATATATATATATATATATATATATATATATATATATTCACAAAACTTTCGAAACTCTTGAGCAGTAAACTAAAATTAAAAGTGAACTATTACAAAATTGCACTAAATTTAAACAGAATCAAATAATCAACTGCTTTAACCTTTTTTAGTAAACTTATCAGTGCAGGGTAATATTTTTATGATAGCATTACTTTTTCTTTTTTATCATCATATCAATTAACATTTTTTAATATAGAGATATTTTTACTTGAAATGAGTCTCACTTCTACTCTGGATATGTATCTTTTTATATTAAACTTTACAACTCTACAATCTAAAATCTGACCAGACAATGGTCCATAGGTCACCTGTATGCAAACTTTGTGTCACCTGTATGCAAACTTTGTAACATAGGTCACCTGTATGCAAACTTTGTAACTGTATTATGTAAAACACATTTAATGGAAAATATTTTATTGAAAAATATGTTTAATGGAAAAGATTAAACAAAAATTATTTGATGGGAAACATGTTTAATAGAAATTTTGTTTTTAATCTTATCAACAAGCAGCCATGGCACAGTGGTAGCACACTTGCTTCAGAAACTAAGTATCCGTGGTTCAAACCCCACTTCTGGGCAAGTTTAGTGACATCAGTTAGGAAGGAGGCGTGAACTTTCAATTAAATGCTTATCTGCAATGCTTTGTGATAATTCCGTTATTACTTCTTGAGGCACCTAAAATAAAAAATTAAAGAAACAAAAAACAAGAACAACTTGCGCAAACTTTAATGGTTTTTTGTTGTTAAGAGGTATTTGACTTTAAGTCATAAACTATTTCATGATCAAGGTGACACTTAATGCATTTAATTCAAGTACAATACATTTATTGCTAAAAACAGATGTGCATATACAGGTATCGAACAAAGTTTAGAACCACTTAACAATTTTGTGTAATTTCATTATTTTTTCAATGTATGAAACTAATATTGAACTTTGATGATTATTATATATATATATGACATGCTTTAATAAAAAACCTAAAGGAATTTACACCGCATTCAATTTCATACACATTAAGTAATCAATAAGCAATCACATGTTGGAGTCAACCTTTCCTTAATCTCTCTTGCGTTTTAAAAAAAGGGGACTTTAATACCTCTTGTCCTATTCTTAAGTCTGTTATCGAGGAAGTAACCTTCGGCCAACCGCTTTGAGATCTTGAAGTAAATTCCCCTGTTTCTTTATAAAGTCTAATAATCTTGGTCACAGAGCTATGGGAAACTCCAATAACTGTCGCTATTTGGAAGTATGGTTATATAAAGCAATAATTTGGGAACGAACTTCAATTGGTATTTCTTTACTTTTACCTATTGGAAAATACTAGAATCAATAAAATTGTAATTCCATATAATAAAATGACAAACCTGCTTACGGTATATAGATTTATTAGCTTATGTGATGATAAAAATCCTTTGACATAAAATTACTCAACTTGTGTGTGTTTGTTTATTGATTGCTTAATGTGTATGCAATTGAATACAGTGTAAATTCCTTTAGGTTTTAATTAAAGCATGTCATATATATATATTTAGTTTATCATCAAAGTTCAATATTAGTTTCATACATTGAAAAAATAATGAAATTACGCAAAATTGTTAAGTGGTTCTAAACTTTTTTCGGTACCTGTATTTATGCAAAGAAATATTTATTGAAAAATAAAAGTGATGTAAAGCTGTTTAAGTTGATAAGTAAAAACTTTTCCAAACGTTTCAATTGAAAGAATATGTATTTACTGTTAGAGAATGCACATTTTTTGGAAATGTACATGCCATTAAATAAAATCCTAAGGCCTTACTGAATCAAATGTATTTTTACTTCAAACTGCACTTGCTTGTATTGTTTAATTAGGTTTTCACATCTTTCTTTAGTGTTTCAGCTAAGAAATCATAGCTAGTGTTTTTTTTTTTAATTTTGCACTTCTTGTTAGTAGTGAATTTAAACTTTTAGCATGGCAACAAACAGCAACTATTTTAATTCAAAGTTAACAGAAAGTCTTAACTATTTAAAAAAGAACAAAGAGAGAGTGGGCACAAGCTAAGTTCAGAGACAAAACAAAAACTAAAGAATAAAGATAAGTGATTAGATTTCTCTGAAAAGGAGTCACAAGTTTAATTTTCTGATTATGGGAACGTAAAAGCAAAAATTTTGGGTATAAATTTCAGCAGATTCAAAAGTAAATATCCTAAGCCATTCGGGGAATTAAGCATTAAAGTCACCAATAGCAACTATTACCTAATGGATAAAAAAATGGAATAGGTCTATTGATCATAAATAATATCAAAAAGACAGTATTAGGAAAAAGAAAGATAAAGAACAAAAAGGATGGCGTTTAAGTGAACAAAAAGGATGGTGTTTAAGTGAGGAGCTAAAAAGCTTTAGCATTGATTGCTAGAAAATTGTTGGCTATTCCTGCTACAAGTACTGCCAGTGAAAGAGTCTTTTCAGTGTTTGCAATGCTTTAACTACTTTATATTACTTTAATTTATTTGTATTTTATCATTGTGAATGTAACTAATAAAACTAACAAAAAAACAATTGTGTTGATACCAAAGAAGGGTTCGATTCCCATCTCTAGTTTCCAAGCATAAATATTAGTCCTATTGGTTTCAACTGGATGATTAACTAATGATGCTGTTTTTGTTTAACCACACCTGAGCATTGATTTTGCTATTATCACTTTGTGTTTGTATGAATCAAACACATCAACATCAGCCACATTATGGGTTTTAATAAATTCAGACTTTTTGAAACAGGCACTGGCAAATTATTTAATAAATCAAATTTAGAAAGAAGTCTTATACTTGATTTGAACAAATGACTAGCAGTGCTCTTCTGAAGTATATACAATAAATAAAGATATTATTTTCATTTATCATTATTTATATATCTTTGTTTATTACTTTATATAAGTCATATATATTATATGTAAGTCAATTATTTAAAAACAAAACTTTACCTTTCAACAAAACTGTTTCATTTACAAAACACTCTATTACTTCAGTATTGTTGAAAGAGCAACATTCTAAAGCCTCTGATACATTACACTTCTTTGTTCTGTTCATAAATCCAGCACCATATGAAACATTACAACTTGACCAATCACTCCATTGTGCCCAAGGAGCTAAAATTTATTTTTATTTTATTTCATACGAAAATAAGTTATTTTTATTAGATTATTATTTATATATTATTCTTAAAAAATCTTAAAAAAAAAAAAAAATACAATAGTGTTTTCTCATTTTAAATATATATTTTTTAAATTTCTGATTATGTAAAAAAAAAAAGCTTAGAGGAATCAAAGAGATCAATCAAAACCAATTATAAAGACGGCATGGAAAAATGAATAAAAGATAAAGTGGGGAAATCAAATTACAAGTTTGACTTAAATGTCACTTTTTAAAGCTACCTTCCTTTTTTTAAATGAAGTTTTTAACCTTGCTTACTCAATGCTTATTCACTCAATTCATGTTTGTATTTTAAAAAACTTATTACATATAATAAAATCTGCCTAATTTTATAAAAACAACAATTTTCTTAAACTATTTTAGAATACACATGTTTCATAATTTAATTACTTAATTATGCTAACTATGCCATTCTTAGTTAAAGCAACTCTTATACTAGTCAAACAAACTTTTACATTTTACTTTACAACTTTTTATTATTAAATTACAACTTAGCATTTACAGGCCAACAATGCAAAGAAGAAAATTCTATAAAAACTAATGCAACATTACAAAATTAAATTTTAGGGTGGAAAGCTTATTGTTGCATTAAAAACCTTAAGTTTATGATGTCATCAGAAACAAAAATAAGTTTATTGACAACCAAGCTCAAAGGCATGTAACAATAAAATCTACAAAAACAAGTTTCAAGAATTTATAGATTTAGGAAAGTAAGGATTCATAGAGATTTTGATAGGAAAATTAAAGATTACAAACAAAATTCGGGTCATTTAGATTTTTGCAAAAACAGAAAAACTGTACAACAGGGTAATGCTCAAGACGCCTTTAGCAATTAAGAATAAATAACAAATTTAATATTCGTAACTTCTTTAAATAAAGAGAAATTTGTTTATGTAATCTACTATGTAAATATAAAGCAAATAAAAAAAATTTGGAGGCGTTTATTTTGTTTTAAAATAATTTTTCAGACTAAATAAATTATATTTGCATATTAAATAAAAAATATGTTTTGATTTTACCTGAAAATTTCTAACTTGAAAATAGACTAACTTCATATGACTCGGTTTATTATTAAAAAACTTATTGAAATTTTCATTGTATTGAAAATTATTTTGTAAAATTAGACAGCATAACATATTAGTTTATTATATTTATTTTTTACCTTTATTTTAAGACATGTGACACAGACTGTGTATATTAAATCAAAAAATCATTGTCCTGCAGGCCAATTAAGAATTATGGGTAAACCTAGGTAAAAAAAAATGCAAATTTCTAAATTTTAAATGTTACTTAAATTTTAAATAACTTAAAAGTATAGAATGCCTAATACAGAAAATAATTGAATTTTAACCTAAATGGAAAAATAGAAAACAAAGAAATAATTTTAAATACAAATATTATGCAGATTAAAACATTCAATGAATAAAATTATAGGAAACAAATAAAAGCAATATATTAGATTTAAATGAAACAAGAATCAAACTAATGAAATAGGTTATATATATATATATATATATATATATATATATATATATATATATTATAGGTTATAAATATATATTATATAGCCATGATGCTGAGATGCAAGCTTCCACTTTCAATCTTGAAGGTAAAAAATTACATAAATATAGTTCTTGTTCTGGCCGGAATTTTATTAACAATTCCGGCAAATCCAATTCTGGCCAGAATTCAAAAAATTCACAATTTTTTGAACTATTGATTTACCAGATCCAACTTCGATGGAAATATCATGCAATGACTGATCTGCATTGTGCAACTAAATTGCATTGCACAATTAAATTGTATCACAGAATTAAATTGCATTGTGCAACTAAATTGAATCAGGCAATTAAATTGCATTTTGCAATTAAATTGCATCATGCAATTAAGTTGGATTGTGCAATTAAATTATTCTAGCTTATTATTATATCTTTATCAAAATCTGGAACATTATCTTCTAATTATTATACCTTTGTCAATGTCTGGAGCATGTTTTTTCATAAATGTTGTTTTAAATGATAAACGAATGATATGGTTAAAACTAAATACCAAAATACTATGAGTATGTATATGTCTCATACCTAGTTAATGGTTAAATTTTGGTAGAAACATAAGTAGTTATAATTTTTGCCATTTTAATTTTTTTGTAGCTTATGTAAAATAGTTAAAATGTTCCAGTTAAAGAAAATATTTCTTTTTTGAAAATTGAAGAGTCGAAAAGTTGAAAAAAACTTTACATTACAAAAAATATAAATAAAATTACATGTAACACTTTAATAAAAAAGAAAACTTGGATGTGAAACAAAATGTAATATCAAAAAAGTTCTTATGTGGCCTTTTGTTGATTTGGGAATTCTTTTTTAACTTTATTTCTTTTTCTTAATTTTTGAAATCGTGTAAATTTAATATTAATACTAATATTAATAGTGTTATTTAATATTTAAACCCATAACAAAAAAATTTGAAGTGACAATTAAGTTTACTTGTAACAAATATTTTTTACTTCTGCAGTTTAGTTGAATTCTAATAGTCTAATTAAACTTTATTTTGTAATTTAATTATATTTATATTTAAGAAATAAAATCTAAAAACAACTAACACAACACTGAGTCTTGTGTCTTTTTTAAAAAAAATCATAAGACAAAGACAAAAACGAAATTCACTATAAAAAATTACACAATGAGTTAGAGGCTATGATCATTAAACTTTAATTTTAATGCCAAGTATAAAAAAAACATTGATTTAAATTACAATCTATTAAATGTTTTTGCTGGCAGAATCAAAATCTCTTTATATTAATGCTGAACTTGGTAGTTTTAGTAGTAGTAGTAGTACCCCTTCCTATGTGTTTGAAACAGAACCCTTGACAGCATTGCAACCATGATAATGGTACGAAAGAGTTGCAGCACATTTTTAATTTTTTTAATTTCAATTTCACAAAGCTGATAAACTCTATTACATACGAAAATACAACAAATATTTAAGGTTATGAAAAAACAAATTTAGTGCTAAATATGTTTGAAAACATATTTGAACACATAGCTAGAGGTAGAGAAAATAATTTTTTGATTTTCATATTCATAGGGTTAAGGTATTACTGATTCCGCAAAATTACAAAAATATTATGTTTTTCATTTAAAATAAATAAAAATGCATTAAAAACTAACATAAACTATTTAGAACAAACATTTATTAATAAGTGTTTCAAATTTTCAACATCAAGTATGTAGCTTACGTTATCAACTCTAGGTTGATTTTTATGATTTTTATGAAAAACCCAAAACAGATTTTTCATAAAAATTGCAAAAAACAGAAAAGTAATTCCAAATCATTAGCAATATTTATTTTTATTCCATCTTATGAAAACATTTATTTAACAAGAAAAGATTCATGTTTTATAATTTTTTTATAAAAAGATAAAAAGGTTTATAAACAAATAATAATAATATAATTTTAAAGTTAGTGCATTTTTATACTTTTTTTGCTTAAAATGTTTTTTTTGCTAAACTTGTGACGTAATGCCAAATTTTACATTGTATGAAACTGCCGTGAGCGCCCATTAAACCACTGAGCTATTAAAGTTATGCCTGCCATAAAAAAACAAACAACTTTATGTATCTTTTATACCAATTACAATTAATTAACTTTTTTCAAGTGTTAATTAATTCCAGTTCTCTAAAGTTTTATAGCATAGCATCCAATCATATTATAATATAACAAGTAACTTATAAAAGCTCATTCGAGCATATTTGATTCAGAAACATGGCAGCCATAACACATGAATTAATGTTGAGAAAAAGTTGCAGCACTTTTTAGTATACGAAAATACGAACAAAAGTCTATGTAAATTAGGGGTGTTCAAAAAAAATAAAATTTTCAAAACGGGAATACACAAAAAGCCAAATTTGGGATGAATATAAAAAAAATGCGATTACAGAAAAAAATTCCAAAAATATTGACGTTTACCTGGTGCTCAAGCAGCAAAATACCCAAATTGTTCCTAAATTTTGAGGCTTTAAGCGCAAGGTAAATCTCAATTTTTATTTTAAACAACACTTATGAAAAGACTAGGATACACAACAATCTAAAAAAAAAATTAAAACCATTATGATTAAATTAGAAAAATTTTTATTTACAAAATATAGAGATTTACCTTGCACTCAAAGCCATATAATTTAGGAACAATTTGGCCAATAATTTAGCAATAATTTAAGCCAAATAATTTAGGAACAATTTGGGGCATTTTTCAGGGTATTTTGCTGCTTGAGCACAAGGTAATGTCAATATTTCTGGAATTTTTTTTGTAATCGTATTTTATATTTGTAATTGTAATTTATATTTGCCCCAAATTTGGCTTCTTGTGTTATCGTGTTTTGAAAATTTTATTGTTTTGAACGCAACTAATGCAAATATCTAACTTACATAAACTTCAAACTATGTGATGTTAAAACATACTAAAAGATATATCAAGTTTTATAGTTTAAATTTCACTTTAAAATTTCTGTTTTATAAAGTCTTTCATTTATTACATAATTAAAAATTTTTTAATAGTCAACATGCCAGCGTGGCTAAGAGGTTAACTCGTAGAGCTCCTGAACAAAAAAGTTTTATTTTTAATCCTTTTTGATTGTTTTAAAATACAAAATAAAACACTTTTGAAGTTTTATATAGATATTAATACATAACACATGTAAATAAATTATACACTATAACAAACAAAAGGATTTATTAAAAGGCAAAAAATTCTAAAAACATCAAAAGACTGGAAAGAATTTGTTGCGTATATGACATGATTAAGATACTTATGTTATTAATGTGCTCAGGTAATTAGTTCTAATAAGCTGTGAATGGTCTGAAAAAAAAAAGGTCTGAAACTTAATGAAGAAAAATTTAAGAAGGCAGTCCTGCTATTCCTGTACTGTTGTGCTACTTCAGTGCTGCTGTGGAGGCAAAAACAAGCCTGTAACTAAAAAAACCTTTGAATTTAATTTAACAATTAAAGGTCTTTTTTTGCTATATCTATTTTTTTGCTATAAATATATACTGGCAGATTAAAAAAATTGAAATTATATTATGCTAAAGGGTGGATTTGAACCCTCGCATAACGGCAACAATGACAGCGCATTAAACCACTGATCTATTAAATTTATGCATGTAATAGTAAAACAAATCATTTTATGAACTCTTATATTGATTGCAATTAATCAACACTTTTCAAGTGGGTTCTCTAAACAAGTGCAGCTTTGAAGCATTGGAATAAAGTTGCGTTTATATATAAACACATGTTATATGCAAATGTAAAAAATTCACTTATACAACGTTCCATACAGGATCATGTGTAAGAAAACTTTTCTAATAATTGAAATTTTTGTTTAAATTGTTTTGTTTCGAATTTTCTGTATTCATATACATTTAAAAAATTTGACAAGATTAAAAAAAAAAAACGATATATTCTAATAAAGACTAAATATATAAGTACTATGTTATTTCTTTAAAACTATTTATTTATTACTATTGTAATAAATACAAACTTTTATCCATGAAATGATATATCTGTACCAGCTTTATGTCTTTATGTGCAGTTGTATGCACCATATATATAATTAATCAAAAAATGTAAGATAAATGCAAGATAATATAAAAGTTTTTTTGCTGCAAAGTGACGCCACTGCGCAAAATTTTTTGGTTCAACTTTTAGATAAGCATTTTATTGCTAAGGTCACATCTATAGTTTTTAATGGTCTAAGATCTTCTTAGTTCTGCCATTTGTATAGTGTTACGTACTAAGGCTTATAAGTGTAAACGTCTTTAACATATGTTGAGTTTGCAGGCAGTATATGGAACAATATAATAAATCTATAAAATGAAAAAACTTTAAAATTTCATTTTAACAATAAAAAAATTTTTTTCTATATATTTTTTTTTGCAATAAATATATAAGCAAGATTGAAAAAATTTCAAAGTTTATTATAAGGGGAGGTCTTAAACCCCCCAAAACAACACTGATCACAGCACACTAAACCACTGAGCTATCAATCATTTGCATTTAGGAAAAAAACAAACCTAATAATAAATCATTTATAAGCTCTATGTATGCGGAGAATGTTAATTTTTTTGCACTTAAAGCAGTTTTAAGAATTAATTATTTTACTGAAAAATGTTGAAGTAAATAAGGAAAAGGCAAAAATAAGATCAGCGTGGAATAGATAAGTATAAAAATGGTAGGTTTGGTGAAGACCCGTATTTTACAGGTCCAGAAAGTTAGTATATATATATAAATAAAAAGTATAGAAAAGGTTGCTGTGGAATATACTTACAAAGACCCATATTTTTATGGGTCAGGTCAACTAGTATCACATAATATAACAATAGACAAATGTTATACAAAATGTGCGAAATCTACTTATATAACGTTGTATACAGGATAGTATGTAATAAAAGAAAACTTTTCTAATAATTACATGTATTTTTTGCTCAAAATGTTTTTTTTTTAATTTTTGTATTTATGTTATTGTATATAAAAAAAATTGACAACATTTAAAAAACACAAAACATATTGTCTCATCCAAATGAAAAATTTGAAACTTCGATTTTAGATTTGCTATGACTCTCCCCTGTTTTGATAATTTCTGGTTGCTAAAACTACCTAATCTTCTTAGTACTGCCACTTGTATAGCATTACACACAAATGTCTCAGGTTTGGACAGGAACGGCGTCCGATGACCATGCTTATAATTTTTTTTTTACAACTTGACAACAGCTGTTTTGATGTTTTAACAATTTAAATGCAATAAAAAAAAATTGTTACGTTATCAATAACTTTTAATTATTGATTTTTTCTAAGGTTTTTATTTTACGTGAAGGCTTTAAATAAAATCAAAAAATTAATTATAATGATTGTTTAAAAAAAATGCATTTTGTGTAAATTAAAAAAATATGCTTTATATAGATATATATTTTTTTATGAAGCATATTATTTTTATGTAGTACTTTTTATGATAAGTTTTAATGTTTGAAACTATTTTTCTATGTCTTTCTAAAAAAAGACTAGTTGCTTAGAACGAGTGTAAAAACATTTTATATAAACTACGCAAAAATAAAAAATAACTTATATAAACAAATCTTACTCATAAATTTACTTATGTAAACATTTTAATTTACAACTTTATATTAAGTTATATAAACATGCATTTTGTTGATTAATGTATTTTAAAATGTTTATATCTTTTTTTCAAAAATAACATATTTGTTTAAAAAATTTATTTAAACCTTTTAAATAAATATATATTTTTTGAAAGATTTACTTTTTTTAATTTTAATTACAATAGGTGTGAATGAGCTCAAATCTTTTATAATAATCTTTAAATTTGTTACGTTAGAAGGGTTATTAAAAAAAATTACAACTGCTTGTAATGCTCAAATTAAAATGCTTGTTGGCAGTATAATTTATTCATATTGCAGACTCATTTTATTTAAATTATCAAAGAATATTATACCATTTTTAAAAATACTTTTTTTTTAAATAATTCTTTTTGTTTATTGCAACTTTTTTTAAAAAAAAAATTTTTGTACAATTTAAAATTATTATTTGTAACTTTAATAAAATGTTTCAAAAGATAAGTTTTCAAAGTAATTTATTTTAAACGCAATTAAAAAAAAAGAAGCAAATTTTGCTTTGAGTTTGAGTTTTTTGAGTCATATTTTAGTGTTTATATATTTACTTATTTGTAAAGAACTGATTTCTTTTTTCATTATTATTATTTTTTAACTATCTTCCTATTTTAGGTTTAGCTTAGTGTTTATTTTTTAAGAGCATTTCTGAAATGTTTAAATCATCGAAACATCTAAACAGTCTTAGTCAAGTTGTCGAAAATAAAAATTTGGTCAGTTATAGTGTTCGATTGCACGCCATTCCTGTCCAAGCCTGATTTCTGTAAACATTGTTAGCATTTTTGAGTTTTTAGCAAAGTTAAGTTTGCAGGCAGTATATGGAATGATCAGAATATATGTATAACATGAGAAAACTTTAAAATTTGATTTTAACAATAAGAAATCTTTTTTACATTATATACTTTTTTGCTATAAATATAAACAGCAAGATTTTAAAAGTTTATTACACTTAGGGGAGGAATTGAACACTACGCAATGACACTGAGCTATCAAAAATATGAATATAGTAGAAAAACAAACCATTTTTTAAATCACTTATAAGTTCTATGTATGCAGATGCGCATGATTGATAATTGGTGCGCATATTAGTTATTTTTGCTCTTAAAGCAATTTTTAAGAATTATCTTTCTACTGTTTACTAAAAAATTTTGAAGTAATTAAGGAATAAATATAGAAATGATTGGTGTGGAATAGATAAGTATAGAATTAGTCAGTTTGATAAAAACCGGTATTCTATGGGTCCAGGCAGTTAGGATATATATAGGTAAGGAAAAAGTATAGAAGTTGGTACAGAATAGACTAACAAAGACCCGCATTTTTATGGGCTCGGTCAGCTAGTTTATTTTAATTTACATATTAATATTAATAACAAACCTGGTTTACTTTGGTTTACTCCTAGTTTTTTGAACTTTCTATTTTTGAAGAATTTTTAACTGCATATATCAAATAAATCAATAATTCTCAAAAATTACTTTGTTGATAAAAAATTACTTTGAAAACTTTTTGATAAAAAAAAGACAAACTTACTTAAAATGCCAATGATTAACAAGTCTTTAATAGAGCCATCTTGAGCATCATACCATGGATCTGAAGCATACACTCGAACATTTTTAAAACTTTGTGCTTGGTTATTAATTTCTGCGCAGATAAACTCTTCGTTAATTTTAATTCTATATATATAAAAGGAGTTAATTAAAACTTGACTAATCTCAATATATGTCCATTGATTTATTTCAATCGGTTTCGTCTTAAAATATTGAAGAGGGCTACCATTAATAGGAGCTGAAATTAAAAGACTTCCATTTCCATCTGTATGAAACCAGATGCTAGGAACTTTATCAACGTAATATAGATTACTTGAACCTATAGTAAAATGAATAACACTATGCCAACCAGTAGTAAATGAATTAGGCTTCACATAAAATGAGACTACATATTCTTTTAATAGTTCTGGTATCTCAACAAGAATCTGTGCTTTCATTAATGGAATAATATTGTCCCCTATCAGACAATCTAAAAACCAATTAAAAAAATTAGCGATGGGTAAATTAACAATTACTCTTATCACTATACTATACATCATTCTGATAAGAAACGAATAGGTGTTTTCTTGAAGAATGGGTGTTTTTTTGCTAGATTTTTAACAATAATATAATTGATACATGCATAGTGGTAAGGTGAAAGTCATCTTAATTCACTACACTACTAATTCACTAGGTTCCAACTAAAAAGAAAACCATGTGACAACAACTAACTTTAAAACATAAAATTGAAAAATGACAAAAAGTTAATTACAAATTTTACAAAACTAGGTTAAACGCCACTAATATTATTATACTACAACTGTCACTTGTAGTAAAATTAAAAACTATATAAATATTTATTGTATATAGATATTACTTAATAAAGAACTTAATAAAAAAACACAAAAAAAAACACAACCACAGATAAAAATAAATACTTCACACTTTTATTTTTCAAATTCTTTAGATCTTGTAGAGATGAGTCATTTATAGACAAAAGTAAATCTATTGAAGTATATTGTTGATTTGGAGCTATTGAAGATGATATTGCTTTCATTGTAGCAGGATTTGTAATAGATATAGTAAAACCTATAAAAAAATGTTATAAATTATTATACACAGGGCGACAACGTTTTCACATAAAGGTCATTTTTTAATGTTTGTGTGTATCAAAAATACATAGTTTTTTCAACTATTTCAAAAAAATGTTTTTTTAATACTATTTTCAAAAAAACTTTTTTAAACCAAATCAAAAAATTGAAATTGATCGAATTTTTAAACAACCTAATGACTCTCAATTTTGGAGTGAAACACATAACTAAATATCTAGTATTTGTTAGACATTTAAATGTCAAGTATTTAAATGTTGTTTAAAACAACATGTTTTAACACACAACATGCTATTAATGGAGAGATGTGTATTTGTGAAATCAAAATCATTTTAAGAGCAATTTTAAAAATCAAAAAAACATTCAAAAATACCTTTTCTCAACAGTATATTTAATCTTTTGCAAAACCAAAATACTTTAGAAATTAAAATGGCTGGTGTACTAGAACTTGCACAACCTAATATGGAGTTGTACATTTTCTCTTGTTTTCAGTTATGTTAAGCTTAATTCATAAAAAAAGTATACAAATAAGTACCTTAGGATTAAGAATGGCTTCATCACTTATTATACTATTAATTTCATGAAATTATTTTAACTATATTATTAATTTCATTAAAAAAAGAGTTAAAAACAAAATTCTAGCACAGAAACAACTTTTTTCTTGATAAGACAAATGCTAATATTAACACTTTTTATTAGTTAATAAGTTAATTTTTATCACAATAATGTAGATCTTACTATATTTATGAGTGGTAATGTATTAGATGAGTCATCTACCCTATGTCTTCTAGGATTAACTCTTACTTCTGATCTTTCTTGGAAATCATATATCCAATCCATTGCAAATTTAGCATCTGCTAAGGTTGCATGTCTTTATCATGCTTGCCACTTTCTTACACAAAATTTTTTTCTTTATCTTTATAAATCTCAAATCAGTCCTTGTATGGGATACTGTTGCTATATCTGGGGTGGATCTATAAATTATGCCCTTTCTCTTTTAAACAAGGTGCAAAAACGCATTGTAAACATAGTTGGACCTGCCCTTGCAGCCAACCTTCAAACATTGCCACATCATTGTAATTTTGCTTCTCATTCTCTTTTCTATAAATAATATAATGGATGCTGCTCTAATTATGCTAATGTCTCTTGTGCCATCTACTAAAATTAATTCTTGTGTTACTTGTCATTCAATTAAGTCTCATCCTTTTACTGTAACTGCTCCTAAGTGCTCCAAAATTTTTCTCCAAAATATTCTTTGAATATTTCTTAAATATTGTTTGAATATTTCTTAAATATTCTTTGAATATTTCTTAAATATTCTTTGAATATTTCTTAAATATTCTTTGAATATTTCTTAAATATTCTTTGAATATTTCTTAAATATTCTTTGAATATTTCTTAAATATTCTTTGAATATTTCTTAAATATTCTTTGAATATTTCTTAAATGTTCTTTGAATATTTCTTAAATGTTCTTTGAATATTTCTTAAATGTTCTTTGAATATTTCTTAAATGTTCTTTGAATATTTCTTAAATATTCTTTGAATATTTCTTAAATATTCTTTGAATATTTCTTAAATATTCTTTGAATATTTCTTAAATATTCTTTGAATATTTCTTAAATATTCTTTGAATATTTTTTAAATATTCTTTGAATATTTCTTACATATTCTTTGAATATTTCTTAAATATTCTTTGAATATTTCTTAAATATTCTTTGAATATTTCTTAAATATTCTTTGAATATTTCTTAAATATTCTTTGAATATTTCTTAAATATTCTTTGAATATTTCTTAAATATTCTTTGAATATTTCTTAAATATTCTTTGAATATTTCTTAAATATTCTTTGAATATTTCTTAAATATTCTTTGAATATTTCTTAAATGTTCTTTGAATATTTCTTAAATATTCTTTGAATATTTCTTATATACTCTTTGAATATTTCTTAAATGTTCTTTGAATATTTCTTAAATATTCTTTGAATATTTCTTATATACTCTTTGAATATTTCTTAAATATTCTTTGAATATTGTTTAAATATTCTTTGAATATTGTTTAAATATTCTTTGAATATTTCTTAAATATTCTTTGAATATTTTTTAAATATTCTTTGAATATTTAAGAAATATTCAAAGAATATTTATATAGTATTGTGCTCAAATTCTATATCTGTTAAATGGGTTCACTTGCTTAAAATTCATATGTTGAAGTTAAATAGTTAAAAGATTGACCAAAGAAAAATATATCATAATGGACTCCCTCTTCGGTATTTGAAAATTAATTTAAAAATATGTAATTTTAGATACAAGTACTACAATGAGATGAGGCCACACTTCATTGTTTCCATCTAATGCATAAAAAAACAATTTTTAAAATATGGGTAAAAAGCAAACAGTAGAAAAAAAAGATCGAAATCTGTATTGATTGTCAAAGAGTATTTTTTGGATTCATGATGAGATATTATTTTTGTCAATAAAAAGACATATTGGGCAACTGTTAGAGAAGTCAGAAAAATCTTTATTTTTTTTATAAAATTAAAATTACAGATACCATTTTGAATTATTCAAACAGCTCTGTCATATTGTTGAACAAGATAATAAAATTAGATCAAGTTTATAAGAGATCCATGTATAAGAGAACCATATATGAAATCCATTTAAGAAAAATCCAATGTAAAATTTTTTTTTAATGATAAAAATAAAGATTTTCAATAAGTTTTAGTATTCTGACACAATCAACCTTTTCAATAATGAACCAGTTAGACCAATGGACAAATGGAGAATAATGGACCATATTGCATCAGACAATAACTTTTTGCATTATTTAAATAAAAGCTTTGACAGAAAGTGGAAGTTTTGTACCTTTTAATATGTTATTCTTTGAAGTTATAACTAATTAGTTACCACTACCTATAGTTACCATTATCATTACCATTAGTTACCAATTTTTTACTAAACTAAACACATTGTGTTTTAGTTTTAAGTTTGTTAAAATCTATTTAGAGTCAAAAACTTTTTTTATGAAATAAAGAATTTGAGATTATCCTGCATAAATTTAATTATGTATTTTGTGTGCAATTAAAGTTTTAATGAAAAATATTTTTAATTAAAGTTAGGAGTGGTTAAAAAAGTATCATTTTGATATAGAAAGATTAAATAAACAACGCAGTTATTTAATCTATCTATATCATAATAATATCTACATTAAAAAAATCAAACAAATATTAAAATTTAGTTTAAGATATTAAAAATTTCATAATTAGACAAGGTTTTAGATTGCCTTAATGGCACTACATATATGGCAGAATTCCCAATTGATTTAAAATTCATAAAAGATTGAAAAAATAAAAATTTATATTAGGTCTAGATTTTAAGTGTAACGTTATACATAATTTTTGTGCATAGCTGCTATGCAAAGTACATAGCTGGTATGCAAAATGCATAGCTGGTATGCATAAGCGTAATTTTTGTGCATAGCTGCTATGCAAAGTACATAGCTGGTATGCAAAATGCATAGCTGGTATGCATAAGTTATTTTGATAAAACTTTAACTATTTATTATAATCGAAAAACAATTAAAAACTGCTCTCTCAGTTCGCAAAAATAACAGTAGGTGATAAAAATAAAGTTATTTTAATTTGGATTTTTCAACAAAAAATTTCGCTCAAATCCCATGACATTCTATTTAATTTATGGAATTAAAACATTAAATTAAAGCATTATGCAACAAAAATCTCTTTTAACCAACATTCTATTTGATTAAAACTCTATTAATTTGAAAAAAAAAAATGTTGCTTAAAAGAGTTCAAAAAAATGAGATTGAAAAATTTTTTAAAAAAACTTAAAGTTAAATTTTAGATAAATTAAAATTAAAAAAAAATTTAAAGTTAGATTTATAAAGTTTTTAAAAAAATTTAAAGTTAGAAGTTAAAACGAAAGTATTATTTCTTTGCTTGAAAAACCTCAAGACTTTCGTTAAGTAAATTTATTTTCCTTGCTCATCATATTTTGTTACTATTACACAGTCCTTAGACATAAATTTAAAAAAAAGAAAGATTGAGGAGGCAAATGGTACATATTGTATGAGGGCTGTATGCGAAGGAGCCAAATACAAAACGCAAAAGACACAATTATAGGCTATTCTACAAGAGCTATTATGGCACAGGTGTCATGTAAGAGGATGTTTAGACCTTTAAGCCTTAAAGAAATTTAACAACTAAACAAAAAAAGGTTATCTGCATCAAAAAAGAGGATATACAGACAATCCCAATACTACTGTGTTAAATTTATTCATTGCTAACACCCTATTAAGTAACTACAAATAAAAGTCAAAATTAGTAATTGAAAACCTATTTAAAAAATACATACTTTTGCTACTCTGAATTATTTGCTTAGTCAGATATTTTGTTGAAAGAGTGAATCTTGATGTTGTTAATTGAGTAAGTTTTGGTGTTGCTTTGATTGTAGTTTGTTTAACTAAAGAAAAAAATTGCTAAATATTAGTAAATAAACTGAAAAATTGTTTAATAATAATAATCAAATATTTCATGTATTAAATTTAACTAAATTTAACTTGGCAACACAAAAACAAATATATATATATATATATATATATATATATATATATATATATATATATATATATATATATATATATATATATATATATATATATATATATATATATATATATATATATATTAGGGTCATGACTTTTTAACTTTTTATAAAATAATAAATTTCCTGTGTCATAAATCAATGAACTTAAACTCAAAAGTAATGAAAAAAAGGTTTTATTCTAACTAATTTTCAAAAAAGGTCACCCAAAACACAAAATTTTAAAAATGGTATGAAAGTAGTACTTGCGGGCAACATTATGACTTTTTGAATTTAGGTACATTCTACAACGTTCGAGATTCTTCTAGAAGTTTATGGAAATCAGCAAAATTTAGACTATATAAACTGCTTGATTGAGCAAAGCTAATAAATATACATGAATTTGTATTTGCCAGATGGCAGTCAATCAAAGATGGCAGTCAAATGTAAGTACACTTATATTTATTATTAATGTCTTTCAGAAATATATTCAAGTATTATCGTCAATCATAATATTCTATAAAAAAAAGTCCTTCCACAACTGAAAGAAACAAGACAATCTGGATCAAGAATCTTGTTACATAGGAAAAGAAGAACTACTTCACTAGAAGAATAATCAATGGATGATAACAGCAGGATACCACTTAAAATTGCTGGTCCCTATCTGTTTCTAGGATAACGCATCAAAGGGAAACAAGAACACATAAAGCAAATTGAGAACAAAGAAACAACTTTATGGCAAAAGAAATTAAATATTCCACATTTACCAATTCAAGTTGTACAGGCAAAACTGGATTAAGTGCAGATTAAAAGCAGGTTGCTACTTCAAAAAGTATTCATCCATCCAAAAGAAGAAAAATATACTTTAGCATTCTTCAACAACAGAACAGTAACAGCAACAACACAAACTTCCAAATCAGAGTCTCAGGCAGAATATCAAGAGTCTAAAGATTCAGAAAAACAGTCCACAAATACCAGTAACAACTACAACAAAATCAAAACCGCAACCAAATTAGTAACATTTACAAAGTTATAAACCAGCAAAGAAGCATTTATTTGTTGACAGTTATTTCAAGATGAGATTGACATTTATACACCTTCACAGTGTTGTGTATTTAGATCAACTATTAAAGAATCTGTTAAACTTAAAAAAGAAATAAAGAAAACACAACAATTTGAGAACTGTTCACTAAATTTTGATGGTAAATGCATTAGTCATCAAGAATACCAATTGCTATTGTTGAAGAATAAACAAAGAAAAATTAAGTTACAAGTACTAGATCTACCAGATGGAATAGCAGATACTGTTGTTAAAGGTATGACAGCTATTCTCAATGAGTACAATTTATGGAAGAGTATAAAGATGATTGTAGCGGACACTACAAAAGTAAACTCTGGAAGAAAGAATGAGATGTCAGTTAGTTACAAAGATCTTTCACTTAAAAGAAGCTGGAAGACCCACAATTCATTGGCTGTCAACACCATGTTTTTGACAGAGTCCTTTGCATAGTAATGGATGAGGAACTTGGAGGAAACAAAATGTTGCCCAATATCGAATATTTGTTTATCCCAAAACTTGTAAAGAACTAGGAACAGCTCAGGAAGAATTTTAAGAAAGGTAAAGAAGTAATTGGTAAAACAGCAGGATGGTGTGATAATATGAAACTTCTATTTTTTTGGTTTACTAACCAAATGTACAGTGCAGATGATTATGGGAAGCTATGTAGCAGCTTATTTAATTACAAAAAAATGTTAAATTTAGTAAAAAAAATTTGGAATCAGGAACCATCATGATTGGAAATCCCCAAAATAAATCAGAGTGCAGAATGAACAACCAAGCATCTTCAAGATCTTTTAGACATCTGCAAAAAGAATGAAAACCTCCAGCTTATATTTATTTTGTTTAAAAAAACATAAGAATTGTATATTACTTTTTAATTAAGCTTTAACTAAATTTTTCGATATATACAGTAGCTTTTCGTACTTGTAACATTGTTATTTAAGTTTGTAACTTTGTATTTATTTGTAATTTAGAGTGTTATGATGTAACAATAAACTGTTAAATGCTTAAAAACTACTCAATACTCTTCACTTAAAAAATTAGAATTAAAAAATAACAATCATATAAATTGTTTGAAATTTTATCCATATGAATATATAGTAAATTCAAATTTTTGGTGGATGACCTTTTTCAAGAAGAAAATCAAATTAATGTTTTTTTAAATTACTTTTGCATAAATATTTGTTGATTTATGACCCAGGAACATCAGGTCACAAAAAAGTCATAGTTCTAATATACCTAATATAATACATCATTCAATTAAAGCTTTGTCAAACAGGTTTAACTATTTATCTTGCTTGTTCTAATTAGCACTCACAAATGGAATACTATAAAAACTTATTATTCTATAAGCCTTTTATGAAGAACTCTACCGATGGGTTTTACAATTAGACAATTCTAAGACAAGATGATTATATAAGTTAAAGAAAAGAATTACTTTACTTTTATTTTCTATAAAGCAAGTCATAAGATATTATATAATGACTTTTCACCTTTAAGAAAAATTTTAGAATTTTATTACTATGATTAATAACACCATAAAACCTTGAATGATAATGAACCAAACCTAATAAAAATTAAACATACTTATGCTGGTCTTTATTATTTGCGTAGTAAGAGGTTTTAATGTTTTCGCTGAAAAAGCATATGTTGACTTTGGTAAATAAGTGGTTTTCGGTGTTGCTTTGATTGTAGTTTGTTGTAAAACTAATAAAAGATTTGTAAAGTTTTATTAAAATTATATTAAGTATATTATATATATTAGATAAATGAAAGAAAAAGATATATATTTGAGCATTCTGAAAAAAAAAAAAATGACATGTATGTTTTTACATTTTAAAATTACATTTTAAACTTTAATGTATACATAAAAATTTAAAATGTGACATAACATTCTTAAATCAATACCTTAATAGTATCTGACCTTTTATAACTTAATTTTTCAGGGTTCCCACTATTAAAAATGTAAGGATTTTAAGGAGATTTAAGGAGATGTTTTCCTAATATTAAAGGAGATTTGGTCGCAAATGACAATTTTTTGAAAGAAAAAGTAAGGAGAATTAAGGAGAAAAAAAAAGACTCTTATTTTTTTCAATAAATTTTAAATATAAACAGAGAAATTATTATAAATTAATATATTACTTTATATATATATATATATTACGTTATATATATATATTACGTTATATATATATATATATTACGTTATATATATATATATTACGTTATATATATATATTGCTTTATATATATACATATATTACTTTATATATATATATATATTACTTTATATATATATATATATTACTTTATATATATATATATATATATATATATATATATATATATATATATATATATATTTATGTATATATATATATATATATATATATATATATATATATATATATATATATATATATATATTATGTAAATATAGGTTTGCTTACTATTAAAGAACTATATATTTTCTTCTTTATTAATAAGTATAATCCATTCACTTTAATAAAATTTCCTATATGATTAAAAAAAAATAATAATAAGGAGAAATTAAGGAGAGCAGTCAAACTTTAACTTTTTTAGAGGTTGTTTAAGGACATTTAAGGAGGTTTTTATTTTTCAAGGGTATTTTAAGGTTTTTAAGGAGGAGCGGGAACCCTGTTTGTTAAACTTAGTGCAAGTTTATAATAAATAAAATAGTTACTTTTAAATTATAATTACTTTTTTTCATCAGTCAGTTTTTCCACCAGCAAAGGCTTTTCTTACTTATCTAAAGTTATATAATGATCTATGCTTATGCTGTGAAGATTTGCAATCCTTTTTTAACAACAGTTTTATGGAATTTATTAGTTTCATAAAATGAAATTTTATGAAATTAATTAATGAAAGGTTTGGGCATGTTTAAAAATTATTAAGAAAGTAATTAACTTGTCTAAATGTAATTGTTTATGCCAACATTTAGACATAATATCATGTGTCCTTATTTAATCTGCAAATAAAAAAATAAACTTCTCATTGGGCTGCAAAACTGTAGTAGATGAAATTCTTAACACCTTGCATGGTGTTTATACACATAAAAGCTAAATGCATTCTTAAAACTAAAAACTTTTTATCAGAAATATATTAGTGTGGGCAAAACTTAAGAACATAAAAAAAACAGAAAGAACTAGAAGATAAACTTTGTGATTTAATAACTAGGCTGCTAGATATCTCACATGCCACTAATGATCACCCTATTCAAATTGGAAATGTTTGACAATTTCTTGAGGCAAAGCGCAAAGATAAGAAGATGAAAAGGGGTGAAGAAGATCAGACATTCCAAGAAATGGAGAGGAAAAACAGAAACTTGCTCAAGCTCGGCAACAAGAAAAGGTAAAGAGGATTAAGAAAGACAAGATGAGCCTGTAGAATTGATCTCTTTTGTAACAGCTTGGGATTTGCAGTGGCTTGTGAATTTTAACTCCAACAAAAGTCAGTTATTTCAGTCAGTATGCCATTATATTTCTCCTGATTCCATTCTCTATCTCTAAAACTCTTTTATTGGTCTTGGTATGGAATACTGTTTAAAAAAGATTTAAAAGCGCATCTTCAAGTGTAGTTAGACATTCTCTGTTCGCCTAGCTTAAGCTTCTCTTTCATCGTAATAAGGTTGGATCTCTTTCTCTTATCTATAAATACTTCATTCAGCAAAGTCTTATCCTTTTAGTTTACCTTCTCAACTTTTTTCAAATTTTGATTCTTTTTGATTCTGTCATTTAACATTTGGCTGCAAGTTTCTACTGAGTTGTTTTACTATTTTGTTTACTATTATTGTTTTCTACATATTTGGCACAAATTCAGTAGATATGCAAGGTAGTAATAAAAAAAAATATTTCCATTTCATAGTCGAAACACACTAATATATTTTATATATATAATATAATATATAATATATTATATATATAATATATTATTATTATTATTTCATTTATTTAACACCCAATGTAATTTACAAGGTAAAAAAGAAAAATAAGAAAGTTATTTCTCGTGATTTTCACTTAAGAATTTTTTCTTCCAGAATTTGTTTAAAAATTCCTCTTTGCTCTTTCGCATTCCAGCACTCTATTGCATGTTTCAAAGTTTGTTCAACTTTGGAGGGAATTTCACTTTTAGAAAGTGCTATTTTTATCTTCTTTTTATTTTGAATTAAGTTTTGAAAATTTAGCATCCGAAAACGGCATAGGTCCTGAATATCGCCAACAAACGAATGTTTAAATAAGGGGTGTTTCAGTTGTGAAAAGATAATGTCTGAAGTTGTTTTATTATTAAGAAGACGAAGAAACAAGTTTAATTTATTTTGTTGAATACTTTTTGAAATTTCCTGGATTTTAAATAGCGAATTTGTATAGTTCTTACTGTGTTTTGAAACATTTAAAAGCGATTTTAGTGCACTCCTTCCAATTACATCTAGCTTTTTCATCAAATCAGAATTATTTTCACATATTTCCATACCATAAGTTAAGGTAGGGACTGCCAATAATTTATATATATAAGAAATAGAACTTGGGTGGGCAAACCGGATTCCAGATTGAATAAGAGTTTGAACAACAGCTCTAAAGTTTGAAATTTTTTCATCAACATTTGTATTATTGAGTGAAGCAAAAGTTGAATGTTTAGTATACCATGTGAATCCCAGATGTCTAAGTTTATTCTGAAGATTTATTTTATTACTAGATACCGTTATCGTATTGGTTTGTATTTGTGCTTTACCTGAAATCAAGAATTCAGTTTTTTCGGCATTTATTTTAATACAATTTAAATTACTGTAAATATTGCATGTTTTATCAGCTTTTTGAGACCAGAGAGGGTAGAGCTTAAAAGTATGATATCATCCGCATATGCCACCACACTAGTGAAGTTACCATATATCGATGTGCCAACAATACCTTGATTTGTAATAGTTTCAAGAAGACTTTCAGTATAAATATTATATAGGTGAGGTGAAAGAATCGATCCTTATCTTACTCCTTGCTTTAGAAGAAAGGAGTTTGATTTACAACCTTGATATGAGACTGTTGCACTACTATTGTTATATAACGAAGAGATAGTGTTAACTATACAGAGTGGTAATTTTTTATCGAAATATAATTTATCAAATAGGATATTCCAGTTGCAGCTATCAAAAGCTTTTTCTACATCTAAAGAGCATAGGTATACAGGTGAATTGTTGCTATTGTAATGTTTAATTGTTTCGCTAATTAGAAATTCAGCATGTAGTGTTGAACAGTTAGCATTGAATCCAAATTGTAGGGGGTGAGTATCTCTAATATCCGGACATATAATAAGGATTAGGTATTCTAGAACCTTTGTAAAAATTGGTATAATGCTAATACCACGATAATTGTTCGGGCTATCTAAAGATTTTTTATACGATTTAACAAGGGGTACAAAAATAGACGTCGACATTGATAATGGTGTCCATCCATAATTAATGGAATAATTAAAAAATTTGATGAGCCATTTTGCTAAAGTATCACAATTTGCGTATTTCAAATGTTCTGCTGAGATACCGAAAGAGTCAGGAGATTTTTTAAATTTTAGGTTCGAAATAGCCCTAATTATATTTTCTTCAGTTATTATAACATCATCATGTTTTGTACACGGGGGAATTCTCCGATGATTTCCATTACGATGTGTTATTTTTGAAGTATTCAGTACTTTTTCGAAGTGGTTTGCAAATTCTGAAGTAATGGATTCTTTGTCTTTTTTATTATTTATGGTAAATAATCTAGAATTTATGTCTTTGTTTAAACATCTAAAAGCATTCCAAAAGTTTTTTGGTCTAATATTATGTTATTTTACATTTTACATTAATATTATGTTATTTTACAATATTTTTTTTACATAAAATCATATAGCTTAAAATTGCATATAAAGAAAAGATTAAATAAAAATTAAATAGTAACTAAAAAAAACATAATAAAATAATGTTAGTAAATTACTGTGATAACAGTGTTTAAAATAAAAATATTGTGCATGTTCAGAACTTAAACTATTATTTTAATTTATTTTTATTTATAGTTTGTTAATTAAATAAAAATGTTAATTAAATAAAAATGTTAATTAAATAAAAATGTTAATTAAATACTCTATAACTTTTTGTTTATGAATAAAGCTAATCTTACTAAACAATAGACATACTTTTACTGGTCTTAATCATTTGCGTACTCAGTTGTTTTGCAGTTTTTGCTGAAACAACATATGTTGATTTTGCTAAGTAAGTAGTTCTTGGTGTTGCTTTGATTGTAGTTTGTTGCAAAACTGAAGAAACATAATATATAGACAAATAGAAAATAATTAAAAAATAAAATTGTGCACACGCAAAACTATTAAATCAAATAAGTAAATATAAATCGAAGTAATTATAGTTAAAGTAGCTAATAATAATACATGTATATATATATATATATATATATATACGTATATATATATATATATATATATATATATATATATATATATATATATATATTTAAATTATATATATATATATATATATATATAAATAAATATAAATATATATATACAAATATATATATACAAATATATATATGTATATATATATATATATATATATATATATATGTATATAAGTTATATATAAATATATATATATATAGAAAGAGAAGCAACATTGTAACAATATGACAATGGTTGGTTGCAAGAGCAGGTCTAACTATGTTTACAATGCATTCTTGCACCTTGTCTAAAAGAGAAAAGAGCATCATTGGAAGATCCACCCCAGATATGGCAACAGTATTCCAAGAAAGATTGGAAATAAAAGTTAATTCTAGAAGATGAAGGGTAGATGACTGGTATATTAACCTAGATTATAGCAATAACAATTAGCTAAAAAAAATTTTATCTGATTTAAAGTTCACCAGCCACTGAGAGCCCCATACTGTAGCAGATATGAGATCCTTTTCAAGCTCAAATACTCCCTCCAAGCAATCAGAGAGTGTTGGCTTCTTATCAAGACAAAAATAAATGGTGGTATCATAAGCAAACAATCCCACCTTAGATTTTTCCGAATTTCCAAAAGATCGTTAACATAAATTAAAAAGAGTTTAGAGTCAAATACAGAACCTTGAGGAACCCCTGAAGTTACAGGATAAAAAAAAAGAAGAGTGCTATCCATTGAGGACGACTTTTATACTACAATTGGTAAGGATAGATTCAATAATCTTAAAGAGAACACTTAGATAGATTCAATAATCCAGAGAACACTTCTGCAAGACTATAATAGGTATGTTGTCTAGACCACAAGCTGTAGAAGTGTCTAAGCAAGAAAGAACTTTGAATACAGAAGCTGGAGTGGTACAAATGTCAAGCAATAGATCAACCTGTTTGTTGGCTATATCAGGTAGGATGTGATTAGAGTAATCAAGAGATAAGGTCAATATAAAGTTCTTAGTAAACAATTCAGCTTTGTCTTTAGGTGAAGTAACAAAACCTGAACTATGCAAGAGAGGTGGATACTATATTATTCTATTTATACTATTGATACTATACTATATATATAAGAGAGGTGGAATAACAGATTTGCCTTTATTATAGACACTGAAGTCTAATTTTTGAGATGGATTAGGAAATTTTGTGACCTGAGAATAGTGGGCTTTGGGGTTTACAAAACCTTTATACAATGGTTTCCAGCCATAGTAAATACATACCTGTTTTTTAAAAGTTTGTTTTGGTAATAGATATGAACGTAATAGTTATGATTGTAAATTAAAGCAGTACAATGAGAAGAAAACCATGGATTAAAGTCAGACTTGACTTGGAATTGTCTAAAGGGAATAAAAGATTCCATGCCAACCTGAATCCAAGAAGTTACATTAGAAGCACACATGTCAGCAGGAAGATAATAGATTTCTACCCTAAAGCCGTCACAAAGAAAATTACAAAAAGAATCCCAGTCAGAATTGATGATATGATAATTGAGAATGAAATAATAGTTTTAAAGAGATCAAACCATGATCAGAAGCACCTAAGGGTGAATGGAAAAGAAACTGAGCACTGACTAGGATCAAAAACAAGACATAAGTTGAGTAGAGAAGGTAAATGATTCGGAGTTGCCTGGAAAGCAAATTGAGTTAGAGATTAAGAAATGCAAAAGTTGTGGGCCTTAACCCCTGCAGAATCACTGACACTAGAGCCAAGTCATTTAAACTCAAATTAGTCTTACAAAGAGCAAATAGATTTGGTGTACTCTGCAAAAGATAAGACTCAACAGATAAAAATTACTTTAAAGACAAGAAATATTAGTAAATAATAAATTTAGAGAATTTGGTGTTGAAAATGTTTTTTGTGTTTTATAGTTTTTGGTACTTTTTTAATCACTTTTGGATATTTTAAAGAACTTGACTTAAAGCACAGATAGTGCTCAGTGCACTATCTAATAGTCCGAGCAACTGCCTCATTACTATTAATAAACCCTAAAACATAGCAAAGGGCTCCAAACGACACCAGGAACATCACCTATGCACAACATTGCACTCTTAGTACTCCGATACTTTACAGCTGTTGATGGAATTAGCCTCTCTTGGAGCTACCACAGAGTTCAGAAAGCCTGACTACCAGCTGGCCTCAGAACTATACAACTGAGTTTTAGAGCTGTACCCTCATCAGAAGATAACAGAATGAGTTGCCTAGTCATAAAAACACAGACATAAGTAAAACCCATGCATTGAGTCAAGAATATCCAGCATTCAACATCCTAAACTGGAAAAAATTTATTATAAATATATCTATGCCAGCCTAATAGATGAAGAAGGGGAAAATCTGTTTACCCCTTTATATATTTAAATATATATATATATATATATATATATACATAAATATATATATATATATATATATATATATATAAATATATATATATATATACATAAATATATATATAAATATATATATATATATATATGTATATATATATAAAATATATATATATATATATATATATATATATATATACATATATATATATATATAAATATATGAATATATTTATATATATATGAATATATTTATATATATATATATATATATATATATATATATATGTATATATATATATATATATATGTATATATACACACACACATATATATATATATATATATATATATATAAATATATATATATATATATATATATATATATATATATATATATATATATATATATATATATGTTACGCCAACAAATACGCCACTTTTAATTACTTTTGACTTTCGTCCAACATTTGCGCATTGGACGAAAGTCAAAACCATTAATTTGATTACAAATTAATTGTTTTTTAAAAAAACTGCAAAAACGCAAATTTAATTGACCAGAATGTTTTTAAAAAGATTCTGAAAATAAACTTTCTGACAACATATAAGAGTTCTATATATATATATAAATATATTTGGGCGCCACCCAAATTTTAACCAAAAACAAAAAACTATATATAAAAAGTATATATAATAGTATATGTAATAATAGAGTTATGAAATTACGATACAAATTCAACCCTTATTTTTCTTTATGTCACTTAAATTAAGTTTAATTTTAATTTTATATTAATGGAGGCATTGTATCCCTCAAAAATCCAGATTTGGTTTAACTAATCGCCATTTTTTACAAATTATGATATAAAATTCACAATTCAAATCCACTCTTGGGTTGAGAGTAAGAATAAATATAAAAATATAAAAATATAAACTATAAAATAAAATATAAAAAAAATTAAATTTGAAAAAAAAAAGACTCCTTAATTTAATGTTTAAAAATGGCTCTAACTATACAAATTAAACTATTACTTAAAATCTAAAAAATTTAATATTAATTATATTTATACATGTAACATATTATTGTATTAATATGTTACACAATTTAGTTGAAAAAATACAATAAAGGATAAGACCAAAGAAAGATTATAAAAGTTAATTAAATAATTATTAAAAATAATTATAAAGGTTTAAAAAGCAACCACAGGATGCGAAACTAAATATAAAAAAGAGGGTATATACGTTATTCATAAGTATGTGTCTCTTTTGAAATATGTCTATGCTCACTGGCCTAGAAAATGAAACAAATGCCCATAGAAAAATTTAGCTAATTGAGGCGCCTTACAGGAAAATGTACCAAGTCTTAGTTTCTAGTTACAGAGATATTTGACATAATAGTTAGTCAGGTCAAAAAATTCAAAAACAAGATTATTGTTTTTTTTTAGTTTTATCATATTACAATACATATTAGGTGTTTTTTTGTGAAAAATTTTTTTTGGTAGTTGCAAAAAATGATTTTTTTTAAATGTGGAATAGGTACCAACTCTTCATCAGAACTGTTTTGATAATGTTCTCTCCTCTAGAAGTAAAGAACTCCTTGTTAATTATTTTTTTATGCTGTATTATTAATGTTTTAGCGTGCCAGTATATAATACTTTATTTAGGAAAATCCTATGAAGTTATTGAAAATTAAACTTATTTGTATGTTATTTATTAACCCTTTAAACCGAGTATGGTGACCAAATATTTTATTAAACTTTTTGTTATGATTTTAATCGTAGTACCAACAATTATTGATTGATAACAATTACTGGATTAAATAAAGAAATAATTTTCAATATGCTTTTCTTTGTTGAATTCCTTTTAACAGGTGCTACTTTAGAAACAAATTGATTTCAAATGCTGACGTAATAAGCCCACTTAATTCATAAATGTAACTATGTATTGCGGTTTTTTTGTATTTAAATAGAAGTGCATGACTATTAATTATAAAATTAATAGTGCATGAAATTAATTATAACAAATAAACAACTATTTGTTGCAAAATTTCTGCTAGTATTTCAAACCAATGATAAGAGCCGACTCACGGTAGGTGTAGAAAAAAGTTCAGATAAAATTAAACTTTAAGTTTAATTTAAATGACTTGTTTAATATTGATCTTTTTTAGTTAACATGAATCATGAATCCAATAGTTCTAAAAATGCTGATATAGCAAAGCTTTTAAATAGTTGTGGAACTGATGGTTTAGATCCATCAAAAGTCAATGATGCCCTGCACGATTTCTTTAAATATAGAAATCGTGAAAATGATTTCGATGATAATTTTTAATGTCTGATTCATCTGATAACCAAGCATCTAGCAACGATGAAGTGGTGATAGATAAGAATCAACCTTTAACCTTGACTTTGCACGATGAACCAATGAGTGAGAATGCACCTTTGGCTTCAACTTCACAGGATGAACTGACAATCCAAAATGACATTGTTGTTCTTGATAACACCATTAGGACAATAATTTCTCTCCATTCACTTGACTCACAGTTATTTGAAAATGAAGATGAGGAAAAAATACAAAAATTTATAAAATCTGGTTGTGGACGTAATCAACGAGTAAAAAATAAAAACTGTATGGCGCGCTTCTCACATTCAGAAATATGCGAATTTAGACTACAATGTTTTGAGATTGATGGGATGTTTGAACATGGAAACAAACTGAATGACAATATTGCATGGGATTGGTCGTAAACGTCTCCGTCTACTACGCAGGCGAGTCATTAAGTTTGGAATTGCTCCTCGTAGACATGGCAATACTGGAAGACAACCCAAAAATAATTGTACAAAAGTAGATGCCACAGCAGTTGTTCAATTTATAATGAATTATGCTGAAAACAATGTACTAATTCTACCCTGAAAAACTCAATGAATAAGAGATCATTCGATGATGTTTCTCCCGTCATGGGAGACAAAGAAAAGCATACATGAAAAATATAAATCCGCATGTGAATTGTCTGGAATGCATTCACTGCAAATTGTAGCTTTCTCGAAGATTTGGAGAATGACCTTGCCTTTTATTGTTAGCCAATGTCCGCGCTCGGACTTATGCAGTGTGTGTCAGAATAACACTATAAAAATGTCTGAAATGGTTAATCTAGTAGTAGAAGTCAAATGAGAGCATATAACTGAGATGTTAAAACATCTAAAGTTAGTTGAGAAAGAGCATTCCGTTTATCATGATTGTATCAAATTGGCAAAAAAATTTGAAATTTGACACATTTCTTTTGACTCTGCACAGCAAATCTTCTAACCAAACTTGCCAGATCAATCTGGATCTATCTATTTTTTAACTCCGTTTAAATTTGGGATTTTTGGTATTGCAAATGAATCGGCCTGTGTTCAGCACAATTATGTGATACCTGAAAACATGTTAACTGGAAAAGATGCAAACTGTATTTTGAGTATGATTCATCACTACCTTGCTGAACATAAATGTTCTATCAAAGATACCCTGTATTGCCATGCTGACAACTGTGTAGGGCAAAATAAAAAACAACATTGTAATGCAGTATTTCTCTTGGAGAGTAGCTGTTCTTTTAAACCAAAAAATAACTATTATGGTATTGCTTGTTGGTCACATGAAATTCTCTCTAGATGCAGGATTTGGGATTCTAAAATCCAAGTTTCGGCGAAGTAAAGTAGCTTTGATCAAAGAGTTTGATGTATGCATAGAAGCTAGTAATCCAATTTCAAAATCGAATAAAACAGTCATCATCGGTGATGAGAATGGTTCAATTTTTGTTCCAACATATGATTGGCAAGAACAGTTTTCCCCTAATTTTAAAAAGATTCCTAATAGCAAGCAATGGCACTCTTTCACATTTCAATTTGATAAGCCTGGAGTGATTACTTGTAAGATTGATTCAGACAGTGCGGAGGTAGAATTCCAAATATGGCAACACCAACTCATCTCAAAAATTACCACGCCGCAAATATTACTACCTAAACTTCTCTCACCAGAAAGACAATGGTATCTCTACAATAGCATCCGAATTTTTGTCCCAGAACGCGGGAAAGATTTAATTTGTTCAAAGCCACAAGTTGACAGGATAACGTTTGCCCAGGTTTTTCATTTTTTAACCTACCATCATTATAAGAATTAAAACACGGATATATTTGACTTAATATTTAGGCTTTGAACAATGAAAACATCACTAATTATCTTAAATTATTCTTTATTTTTAGATCAGAGCAGCAAATGTTCACAAAACAGTTCAAGAAACAGTTGACAACCTAGATTTTTCGATGGGCTTAAAAGAAAGCTGCCCACATGTTCTTACTGCAAACAAGTTGGACATATAAATAAGATGCTAAAAACAGATCCAGTTTGCCCAAACGAAAAGCAGATACAAAATTTTGTATTTAATTAGGAGTTGATACCTTTTTGATTTTTCAGTTATGTTTCTATTTTTTTATTTTTAAAGAGTTACTGAAATTTATTTGATGTGAAAATTTGTACCCATAATCTAAACTGTATTATGCATTTAAAAACAGAAAATAACCACTAACTTCTTCATCAAACTGAATTTATAACATTTTTAAATTATGCAAACTTTCAACTTTAATTTTCTCAAAAACGCTATTCCGGCCGTTGTCCTGCACAAACAGCTTTAACTTGGTCAAAAATAAAGATATTAAGTTAAATTTTTTTTCTTTTTGATCATTTTTCTTTCTATTATACAGTAGTGCTAATAAATTTATTTCTAAGATTTGGTCCCTTGTCCTGTGAGGTGCCTCAATTGATAAAACTTATAATTTAGGCAATACAAAATAACAATAAAAAACATAGATAAAAAATAAAATGTAAAAATTAAACAATAAATTAACATAATTAACAAAACAACATAAACATATATAAAGTATAAAAATACATACTTTCACTGCACTTAATTATTTGCGAAGTTAAAGGTTTTGTTGTTCTTGCTGAAAAACCATAAGTTAATTTTGCAACTTGAGTGGTTTTTGGGGTTGCTTTGATTGTAGTTTGTTGTAAAACTAGAAAAAAAAAAAAATTACAAAAAACAAATTAAACAATTTAATTTAGTAAATTGAAAAAGCAAATATAAATTAAAATAACAAAATAAAATAAAAAACCTTTAAAAGTATTTCATTTAGAAATAAATTGTATTTATAAAAATAAAAAAGTTAAAGCTAAAAAATGTGTGTTCAAAAAATACAAGCATTATACTTTATGAAAACATAAAATATAATGCTTGTATTTTTAATAATAATCATATATATATATATATATATATATACATATATATATATATATATATATATATATATATATATATATATATATATATATATATATATATATATATATATATATATATATATATATATATATATATATATATATATATATACTATGATAAACATTTAGAGAAATATTATGTGAAAACATCCAGAGCATGCAGCCATAAGTCTAAGACAATAAATGTTGTAAGTTAACAGTATTGTATCTAACAGTTTCAACCATGTCAAATTGTTTCTTTAGTTGTTGTTGGCTGTTTCTGTTTTCTTAGTAGTTTTATAAAACCTAATCATAAATTTCGAAAAATTATTATAATTTCACTGGGGGCGAGTAAAATTTAAAAAAATTAGAGAATGTTCTTTTTGTATTACATAAAATCAAACAATATTTTTCTGAACGAAATTACAACTTTATACATGAACAAAAGTTTTTATTTAACAGCAAATTTTTTTTGCATGTGAAGAAAATTTTTTATTGCCTATTTTCATGAGAAGATCATTGATGAATAATGACTAAAACTCTGAGATGACTAGAACAGTAATGTTTTTGAAAAAAAGACATTTTAAAAAAAACTTTGAGAAACTATATTAAAATAATCTTTTTCTTTCAGAGTTTTTTTTTGTTTTAATTATGATAATTATACAAACTGCCTCCTAACATCTCTACAAGTGTCAGAATGAATTTGAGTTGGGACTTGATTTTGTTTTAGCATGCAATATTTTGATGACTTTTGACACACTTTTTTACATCAATTTTTGATTAGCTACACTTTACTTACTTTTCAAACTGGGGGCATTTTATTTTTACTTACTTTTTAATAAGGAACTTTTGAAAGTCTGAAGTATTTTCAAATTCTTTTGTTGATATCTCAATATGTGGTTATTTATATGAGAGCATAGTTTCCAGTCTTTTTTTTATTTTTGATGAATGTACACCTCTGTAACTATGCAGACCTTTGTAATTATGTCTAACTTATATTCATTTTGACTTTTATAGAGATGTTATGAGAGAAGCAGAAATAATAAAAAAAGAAAAAAAAAAAAAGAAATAAATACACTTTTAAATACAACATTAATAAAAACAATATTGCAATAAACACAATATTAAAAGAATAGATAAAAAAAGAATACAAACTGTAATTTCAAAAAATTGTAAAAAAGAAATCAAATTAGCAGTTTTGTTATTACTAAATGGTAAAACTTAAAGTTATTTAATGGCATCAGCGGTTTGCTAAATGTCTCTAACTTGTGGGTAATCATCAAAGTAATTATTTGTGATACAATTAAAGTAAACACAAGAACTAATGGTGGTAAAGTAACTTTTCTAAACTTTTCAAATGCTCATATAGAAAGGATTGCTTGTTACACAATATATTAGTCAGCATACATAAATTTATCAAAAACACTAAAAATGTAAATATTGCATCTTACAATTTGAATTTAAATATTGCTGTTGAGATTTGACACCATATTAAATCTATAAGAGCCTTTTTTAAAACTTAGACCTTTTGGTTCTGAAGCAGACACTTTAACCAAAACACAATGGCCATTCAAATTTTAACTTTGCTCTTGAAATTATTTACTGTTGATACTCTGATGGTTGATTCTGGTAAATGATTCCATGCTTTAACTACTCCATTTGTAAAGAAATGTTCTTGATTTTTTATTTAACTTGTTGAATGCATAAACCATGTTAAAATTAATTTCTTTATGTATTGGCAGATGTGGTCTTACGTTCAATATGTGGTCTTACGTATGCACAATATAGCTTCATGAAAGAGTCGCAAGTTTTATAATTGAAAGATTTGGCAATAATACTTAACTAACTGCACTTAAAGCTGCTACTCTGATCTGCTATCTATCTCTGATCTGCTATCTATCTCTGATCTGCTATCTATCTCTGATCTGCTATCTATTTCTGATCTGCTATCTATCTCTGATCTGCTATCTATCTCTGATCTGCTATCTATCTCTGATCTGCATAGTCCATTCTTAATTGTCTTCATCAAAACTCATCATCATCATCATCATCACCAAAGACATCAAAACTCCTAAATCTCTTTCAGTTGTTAATAATTTGATCTTACTCTTATTATTAGTAATAATCAAAGTTTTTATTATGTTCACCCAATTGCATTATTTTACATTTATCAGTATTAAAATGCATGTTCCATATAAATGTCCAGTCTACTAACATATCAAAATTGTTTTGCATAACATCACGACCTATCATAGAATAAACCAGTGAAATAAGCTTATTATCATCTACATACAATTTTATAGTATCAGTTATTTGTTTAGGTTTATTGTTTATATAAATCAAAAATAATGATGGACCTAATACCTGGACCACTCTACTTACAACACTTTGCCACATTGAAGTGATATTGCCAAGACCTACTCTTTGTTATTTTTCAGACATAAATGACTTCATCTAATTTAATACATTGGATTTAAAGCCTAAGTATGATAATAAAATAGATGATGGCTATCATCCAACATTTTTCATTTGTTTGAAAAAAAGATTTATATGATTTCAAGATACATCTGAAGGTCACCACAGAAGGTCCGGTTTGCTTGAAACTACATTAAACTATACTTATTATTTCATCATACAAAGAGATAAAAACAACTTGTTATTATCATAAGCACGGACTAATAAAAAAATAAAACTTTATATTAAAGAATGATTGTGATTAATGTTGTGATGTGAAAGAATGATTGTGATTAATGTTGTGATTGTGATTAATGTTGTGATGTTTTGAAAAGGCATAAAAACAAGGGTTTTAGATTAGATAAAAAGAAGGTTTAAGATATAAATAAAAAATATAAAATAAATATAAAAATAAATATAAAAATTTTGTTTGCCTTATATATATATTTAAAAGCAGAGCATAATGTTTATTAAACATTTATGATTTTTTTTAGACTCTCTTGAAATGGCACGTAACCTTAGGTTAAAAAATATAGACTGTAAACCAGAATGGAAATTTTACTACTCATTTAATCAATTTCTGTCAAATTGTAAAGAAGTTTTAATAATGAAATAGAAATTGCTGGTGATGAAGCACTTGTTGAAGGTAAACCTTTTAACAAACACCAGTTAAACAGCTTGGTGTAATCAATTGGAGTCTCACCAAATAAAGTTCATGAAGTTGCAAAGCAACGACAAGTTGTAACAGCAAAAAGAAAATTAGCCGAAGCCTACACAAAAATGGAAGAAGAAGCAAGTCTTTATGGAGTAAATATAACTTTGGTGTAGCCCTACATTTTTCAGTCATCTTACTGATAAAAAAGAAGCAAATGACCATTAGCCAACTCCATAATTTTTTTTTGGCAAACAATTTTTATGCAGAAGGGCTAATGAGTAGCATAGAGGTCATACTTATATAAAAAACTTTTTTATTTCATATTTTTTTTGTGAGAAGTGTTTTTGCAATTTTGACTAAATTTAGAAAAATTTCCAAGCATTGACGCAAATTTCTGATGTCAAATCTAGTTAGATTTTTTAATAATATTTTCTTAATGTGTTCCTGTACCAAAAAAAACCCCTGTGCTTTAAGAAATATGTTGTACCAATCTTTTACTGATTATGATAGGGCTTATCCCATGCCAAATGGACCAAAATTTTAGGATTTCAACATGGACCCCCGTAGATGAAACTTAAGGGGTTTTTAATGAAACTTAATGGGTTTGTTAATATCAATGAGAAAAGCAGCTCCTGAAAACTTCAGCATAAAATCTTTTGTGGTTCATGAGATATGGTCATTTGAAATTTCTGATTTTTCTAAAAATAAAAAATTCAGTAGCAAAAACATGATTGTTCATTCTTTGAAGCTCTATATTTTAAAAACAAAATTTCAGAAAACCTTCTAGTTTTTTTTATTGAATACAACTCTAGACTTACTTTAATAAAACTTTGACATTGAATTCTTGAATGTCACATTTTTTCCATAAAGGCTACCTAAAAAAACGAAAAAATTGTTTCCAAGTATAAAAAGTTGGTTTTTGATGAGTCAATATACAAAACCTGCAATTTAAGAAGTGAAAAGAAATATTTTTTTAGTTTCTATATATGGTAGGCTTCTACATTTTTAGAAATTTACTGATAAGATACAATTCAGTAAAAAATATAGACCTTTAAAAATGGCAGTGGCTAAAACTTAGGAAAATGTGCCTTCATTTCAAACCACCGCTAACCTAGGATCAACACTGGTTTTAATAAGATTTTTTTTTCTAAAAAACTAAATTATTTCATCATACAATAGCATAAGTAACATAATTGAATAACAGCTTCGAAAGTTTATTATAAACTTGAATTATTTGATTTAAAAATGGTTTTTAAGTGAAAATCATTTAAAAGATTCATTGTTTATATTGATTGTTTATTACATAATAACATTATTTATTTCATAATCAACTTGTGCACTATATTGACAAGTCAAATAACTCTTATAACTTGGTATAAGTTGTAATCTAAATTTGAAAAGATGATCAAATAAGACAAATTAATGATTTTATTTAATTAAATCATTAATTTGTCTTATTATAATTATAAAATAATGGGTGGAATCGTGAATGTATTGAAAAAATATTATAAAATTTATAGTCATGATATTAAATATCAGGTAAATTAGACTAAAAGTCTTTTATTTCAGTTTTACTTAATAGGCTACTAATAAGTTTTATATGAAAACATTAAAAACTAAATTTCAGTTTTAATATGTGTATGTTTAGTGGTGTGTTTGGGCATAAAGGCACTTCATACATCAAACATAAAACCAGACATACCATGTAAGGAGAATTGTTCAATTACTTTTTTTTTTCTAAGTTAAATAAAATGTGAATGTTAAAAAGTAAATGGATGGGGGAGGGGGCAGGAAAGAGCTAGGGCTATTTAAAAATCGAGTTTAATTCAGGCTTAACTAAAGACTTATTTCTAGTACTGATTATGAAATACTTTTAAATTCATACATACTTTGTATTACAATATATAATACAAACTAAAGTACAACAATAACTTCATTTTTATTGTTTTTAATGCATTTTGGGCAATTTTCATTGTTCTGATTTTGTAACTTCCCCATGAGTACCCACTATTTTTTTTTCTGAAATAACTGTAATAAAGTCTACTAAATGAGAAAAAAAAAAATCTTATTAAAACCAGTGTTGATCCTAGGTTAGCGGTGGTTTGAAATGAAGGCACATTTTCCTAAGTTTTAGCCACTGCCATTTTTTAAGGTCTATATTTTTTACTGAATTGTATCTTATCAGTAAATTTCTAAAAATGTAGAAGCCTACCATATATAGAAACTAAAAAAATATTTCTTTTCACTTCTTAAATTGCAGGTTTTGTATATTAACTCATCAAAAACCAACTTTTTATACTTGGAAACAATTTTTTCGTTTTTTTAGGTAGCCATTATGGAAAAAATGTGACATTCAAGAATTCAATGTCAAAGTTTTATTAAAGTCTAGAGTTGTATTCAGTAAAAAAAACTAGAAGGTTTTCTGAAATTTTGTTTTTAAAATATAGAGCTTCAAAGAATGAACAAATCATGTTTTTGCTACTTAATTTTTTATTTATTTTTTTATTTATGCAGTAGTGGTGTCGTGGTAGAGCGCTCGCTTTATAAGCAGGAGGTTCCGAGTTCGATCACCACCACGTCCCTGGTAGTACCGCGCTCAACTTGTTTCTCTGCGCAGCGGCCTTGTTCGTCAAGGTTCGTGTTTCGGAGTTATAGAGTTGAGAGAGGGTTATAACCACAATTAAGTAGCCTCCTCGTATGTAGTGGCCTTCTCGGCCTTGGGGAGGTGAATTAACAAAAAAAAAAAAAAAAAAAATTTTTGGAAAAATCAGAAATTTTAAATGACCATATCTCATGAACCACAAAAGATTTTATGCTGAAATTTTCAGGAATTGCTTTTCTCATTGATATTGACAAACCCACTAAGTTTCATCAAAATCTGAGAGGGTCGATGTTGGACCTTGGTCCAGTTGGCATGAAATGACCCATAGATAAATTAACATTTAGGTTATTGTAAAGTACTTTTTTGTTGATTTTGGAGGTCATTTCCGGTCATGCAACAAACTTTCCAAATCCAAAATGGTTAAAAGATTGGGTAAAAGAAATTCAATTAGCCCTTGGAATTAGGAAAAATAAGGTCAACAATAATTTTCTGACCATAATCTATGTGAGGTCAGCATCTGGTCAGCAGAAAAAATGTAAAACAAAGGTTTGACCATAAAACATAGAAATGAGGTTGCAATTTTTTGTCAACCTCAAATGCTTCTTGGTCGGCAGTTAGGTCGGCATTGCCGAATGCCGACCCTTATTCCAAGGGTTGATATATATCAGCCATTAGAATTAGGGTCAGAATTTGGAAATGCCATCCTAACTGACAACCTAAATTTGTTTGAGATTGGCAAAAATTTTGCTGACCTGATGCCAACCTCAAACTGTTATGTTTTATGTATACAGTTAGGTATTGTATTGAAACTCAAATTATTAAAACCATTCAAAGTGTTTTGAGTTTTTGACTCATAGCCAAAAGTTAGGGAGCAGTCACCATAGCTAGTTGCTTGTAATCACTCTTCTTCTTTTTTAATGATTTTTTACAAGAACACTTTATTTGGAGTAACATCTGAAACTTCTCTTTGCTCATCACACGCTCTAAATTATCTTGAATAAATTTTACTGGTAAGCACAGCAAAATTAAATTTCTTACTAGGAAATATTTTCCTAAAACAAGAAATATGCTTCTTGTTTTAAGAAATAAATATCCCATACTGTAATTTATTTCTAAAAACAAGAAATACATTTCTTGTTTCAAAAAACATACTTCTTCCAGCAATTTATTTTTTAAAACAAGAAATATATTTCTTGTTTTGAGAAATAAATTTCTTAAACTATGGTCAATGTATTTAAGATTTTGTTGTGAGCTCTAATGAGTTGTTAACAAATTTGAAGGATTTTACAACTTTACATCTAAAAAGCCTAAGGGGGTTCATTCTTAGACATTTTACAACTTTACATTGTATCTAAAAAGTCTGAGGGGGTCTCATTCTTAGACATTTTTGCAAACTATGATCTAGAATATCAAAAATTAATCAGGAGTGTGAAATATACAACTCAAGACCTGGTGTCTGGTCTTAATCAACAAAAACTTTTTTAAGAAGAATTTCAGCTTTGATTCCTTTTAACATAATTATGGACATCCCTTTTAACATAATTATGGACATCCCTTTTAACATAATTATGGACATCCCTTTTAACATAATTATGGACATCCCTTTTAACATAATTATGGACATCCCTTTTAACATAATTATGGACATCCCTTTTAACATAATTATGGACATCCCTTTTAACATAATTATGGACATCCCTTTTAACATAATTATGGACATCCCTTTTAACATAATTATTCCCTTTGGGAATAATTATGTTAAAAAACTTTTACTATTTCCATTTAGCGATCTCTGTTAGAAGATGCTAAAACCAGCACTACAGTTAGCGGATCCAACACCTTGTATGGTGTTTGAACCATGATTTTAATACCAACTCTGCAGCAGGCTCATATTAATTATAATGGCACACCTGCCAATAGTCTCATTGATCCAAAATGTCTTGTTGATCCAATAGTCTGATTGATCTTAAATGTGTAAATTAAAAACAATGCAATCTAGATAAAATAAGGTTTAAAATGATACTGCCAAAAAATTTTTACATTTAATTTTGACAATATAAACTCAAAATGCTATTTCTATTGATTTCATTTCTATTTTATTTCAACTGATTTTAAGAAAAGTCTGTCAGTGAAGAAAAAAATTAATTTAGATTTATTTTTTTGTTTTTTGCATCCAACTTTGAACCTTTTTGCAAACCATTACTTTTATACAATTTATTACTTTTATGACATGATTTTAAAAAATTTGTTACTTTTATGACCTATATTATTCTTAAATAATAAGGCTAAAATATTAAAACTTAGGAAACTTTTACTTTAAAAACTGCAGAGCCAGAAAACTTGCAGGTTAAAAACCACAATGCTCAGGAGAGAGAAATATAGTAAGGCATTCTATAAATCTCTTTAACTATTTTATCACTCTGAATAAGAACCTGTTTGATTTTGGGGAAATGCAACTTGAATTTCATATAGCAAAATTTCTTTGCCAAAAACCTGGCGTGTGAAATAGCTCTATTTTTTTCACAATAATTCACAATTATCTCTGCACTTCTCAAAAGTCTAAATGTATTTTGAAAATTTTGTTAGAAACTTATTAAGTATATATTTTTTTTTGCATAAAGGTATTTTAAAGTTATATAATTTTATCCTTACCTTACTATTTTTTAACCTTTTATGGTCTATCAGGTTCCTGCAAATTTTGGGCATCAATAGAGCCTGCTTCTCCAACCAAGTGCCCTTGACATTCTGATCATTAAACTGCAACAGTACCGTCTTATTATTTGCATCAACAGCTCTAATTCAGAGATTTTAATAGTTTATTTTCTGGCTTAACAGTTTTTTTTACAGCTACAGTTGTATGAAGCTCTCCGACATGATGACAGAAGTTTAGTAAGAATAATGGTCAGTTATGAAACTTAGCAAACCTAGTACAAACTCCTTTTAAATAGCTAGTGCTTGAAGTGAGTGAACTGTTTGAGATCAAAAGAATTTAACAAATTTAAAATTGCTGTGTATTGGGCCTCAATGCCATTGTGATTGAAAATCATGTTTTTTAATTTCATGGCAAATTTGAGCGTTTTTAAAATACCACTAGTTAACAAATATAATAATAATAAAAATGCATACAACCGCTATAGATTAAAAATTTTCCATTCTTTGTAATAACATAGGTATATAGTCAATGATTAAAAAATTTCTATTTATGCCGATCGTTTAAAAAATGCCCTTAAAAACTCAAAAAATGTAAAATAGTTAAACTTTAAAAGGCACAAACTACACCTAACTTTATTTCAGCTTTGTTTAATGATTTTTTTTTAACAAGATAAATACTCCAGAGTTATGCCTGGTTAAAAAGATTGTGTTAAGGTTATAAATGGTTCTTTGCAACAAAAAAGATTATTGTTATGCAACCTCCATGAACTTTACATTGATTTTAAATGTAAATAATTTAATTATAAGTGTGGTACCAAGTGGTATTCACTGTGTATGTGTTTGTATACATCATCAAAATTCAATATTGCTTGTAAATGTTATCCCATGGACAAAGACTTATTGTCAAAATTAGTATGTAATACCAACAATATGAATGCATAGTTCATTGGTGTGCCAAATGTCCAGGTTTTGATAGCTTAACGGCATTTTTAGTTGAAGAATTAAGTGAGATTGTTAAAGAAGAAGAAATTCAATTTAATCAATGGGAGAGTACTGATAAACCACAGTTAATTACTTAGATAGTTACCTTATTTTAAGATAAAGAACTATTTGCTTCTCACACTTACTCACCTTCTCACAGCTTACTTTGCATTGCCAAATCCCAAACTTGCTATTTAAAAGAGTTTAAAAACAGTTTAGGTTACGATGAATGTATTATACTGGTATATTTTGCAAAAAACTACTAGTTTTTAATACAGAATGAAATACAATATTAACATTAGAATAAACAACAGTGTATATTACATCCAGTTGTTATTTATTTTAATGAAACTTCAAAACCAATAATTCAGCATAAATTATTCTGTGAAGACAATGACCTTGATTATGAGTTTCAATAGAAAACAGTTGAGCTCATTAAAAAATATTCAGTGGATATCAGTAAAACTTTTATTTCTCTGATGTTTTATTGTAAAAACTATAAAAGTTTTCAAATCTTTAAAAGCCATTTAATTTAATAAGTGAAGCCATAGTTAAAGCATGGAAGAAAGCCACCATAAAGGAGATTTCCAGATGGCGGTTGAATGAATATTTTTTTTAACTAGCCATGGAAAATCATGTTGTGATGGTAAAGGTATTTGAATAAATTGTCTTGTATTGTTAAGAGAACAATAGCAAGAACAATTTTATATAGACCTTTAACAGTTGATGATATTCTTGAGTTGTGTATTGCCAATATAAACACAACCACATTTTATAAAACTACTAAAGAAACAGCAACAGCAAGGCAACAATAACTAATGAAACAATTTGATATGAGTTTTATAAGAACAAATGCGCATCAATATGCAGACAGATTTTGTCTGCTGAAAGCAGCAATATATATTGTGGTTGTAACAAATCTATATGATGTTGTGGTTGTAACAAATCTATATAACTTTGTGGTTGTAACAAACCTATATAATTTTTTATATGATTTTGTTGCATGTAAGTATGATTAATTTTTAGTGGGTAGGCATGGTTACAGAAAAAGATATTTCTACAAATGATATCCAAATTGAGTTTATGCACCTTCATGGTTCACGAGATTATGTAATACGCATTTGAACACAAAGAGTTTAGATATCATTTTCAAATTAAATTGTAGTAGTTAATGCCCAACAACAAGATCAGGGTAAATATATAAGGTTGAAATGAATTACTATATTACTATAACTAATAAATTTTAATTTATAGTCTTGAAAAATATCATTTTTTTATTTTTTTTTCTTCTCAAGTTTTATCCAATTCTTTTATTTTTTTTCTTGTTTACTTTTCCTAGTTTGATGAATAAGAAAGTCATATTTTTTAAGTAATAAACTTAAGCCCTTTAAGTTCTCTTCATTACACCTTCTTGTATTATCATTCACTACTGACCACTCACGGAAACCATATATATATCCAATTGTAAAGTTAGCATTTGCTAAGGTTGCTTGTTTTTATTGTGCTTCCCATTATCTTACTCCTTATTCCATTCTCTATCACTACAAATCTCTTATATGTCCCTGTATTGATTACTGTTGTTGTATTTAGTTTCTTCTAATGATGCTCTTTCTCCTTTACTGTATCTGTCTCTGTATGCTCTAAAAACTTTGTCTAGTTTTTTCCCCCACACTTCAACCCTTTGAAAAACCCATCTTCATGTTTTTCTGACTCATACAACCTGCAACTTTTCAAATCTTCTGTCAAGTGGAAGTGAATTAGAATTAGGAGTGTTTGATTTTGCTTTCTAACCAGTTTCCAAAAGTAGTTTCCTCTGATTTGGAAAGTGCTCGCAAATTAAATGTATTTATATTAGAAAATGTATATTTAACTATACCTTATTTTTTGAAGGCAAAAAAAAAATGAAAATGTCCAACTTTCTTGGGAGTGGAAATGGATTGAATTTAATCTATTTCCAATTTCTGGAAAGTGGAAAGTATTTAAAAATTATTCACTTTTTTTAGATTCTTACATGACGTTAAATTTAGAGTATCACTATTAATTAAACTTGACCTTACTTCGATGCACTTTCCAATCACTTCCCGTTGGAAAGACAAAAAAAATTGTATACAATCTTTTATTTTTAATTTTCTTTATTGGATAAGATTTCTTTTTAACAAATAGTTGATTATATCATAGTCAATAGAACTTATTCCTGGTCGAGAAATAAAATATTTTGACAAAATGGTCTTATTGTTTAAAAAATCACGTGATCAAAGTAAGTGCAAAAAAAAATTTCCGATTGAAGCATAGTCAATAGAAGTTATTCCTTAGCTAATAGAAGTTATCCCTTAGAAGTTATCCCGGGATAACTTCTATTGACTATGGTTTAACTAACGTTTCACTATTTTATTTTATTACTCTAAAAAATTATAGAAAGTGAGATCCCAGTTCGTTTGGCACCTGAATTTTTTGAATTCAATTTAAAAAGAGAAAATAGTAAAAAAATGCTTGAATTTTTAAAATAGATTGAATTCGATCTATTTCCACTTCCCGGAAAGTTGGAAACTTATTAAAACTTAACTTTTATTTATGTGACATAAATTGTATAATTGAAACAATTTATTTTTCATTATAAAAACATGGATCATTTAAAAAATTTCCACTCTGGAAGGAAAGCGAAATCAAACACTCGTAATTAGAATAAAAAAATAAACTACAAGGAAACTTAAACAGCGATTCAACAACAACTAAAGAAACAATTTTATATGGTTGAAACAGTTTCAGATACAATACTATTAACTTAAAACTTTTTATTGTCTTTTGATTTTTCATAATTCCTGTTTATAAGTAATAAATTTATGTAGATTTGAGAATGTTTTTTTTTTCTGTTTTAGAAAAAAATACTCTCTAATTCTTTTTAATAACTCTAATGAAACTATTTTATATATTGACTATAAACTAAACTATATATTGACATCTAAAAATAAAAAAAAATCTAGCAACATCTAGATTTTTTGTATTAAACTCTAGTAAAATTGTATAAATAAATTTCAGGTGTTATGTTAATTTTTAAATGTTTTGAGATGTTTTATCAGATTCGTTGCCCCAAAATTTATAGGTGTAGATATTTTCAGCTTCTTATTACACAAAGAACAGAAACAAGAGCCAGAACCATCTTTTAAATTTGCAACTTTTGGTTTGTACAAGACAAAGTTAAAAGTTCAAGGCAAAGTTGAACCTTTGAAACCAGTCGGAATTAGAAGATAAAAATTTGGGGATGTTCATGATTTATTAAAATCTTTGAGTGGTGTAAAAAACAGCAAAATCTTAGACATAAGGTTGAAAAATAAACTAGAACAAAAATAAAGAACTTCGAAAAAAATATTAAAAACTCAAGAAACAAAATATAAAAATCATAAAAATTTTAAACTCTATAAAATTTCATTTTATGAAAAAACTGTTTTCACATGGAATCTTCACAAAAAAGACCTTTTTTTAACTACAAGCACTGCAAATACAATTATTTACATAGAAGAAGGTTACAGAGGTTGCAAAAAAACTTCTGCCTGTTTTAAGACCTAATAGACATTATTTTTGCTGAATCTAGTAACTGCCATTGTTCAAAAGATACAATTTTATGGTATCAACAGAATAAAGTCAACTTTGCAGCCAAAGACATGAATTCTTTAAATTGCCCAAAACTACGTCTTATTGAACAACTGCCAAAAAAGATTTTGCAAAAAACGGTGCAATAAACTAAAAGCATTGATGATTTCAAAAAAAAAATTAAATAGAAACGAGCTGCTAGAAAAGTCAGCAATAAAATTGTGCAAATGGAAATGTGCAATTGGGAAAGTTAAAAGCAAAAAAAGTTTCAATGTCAACCAATCAAGAATTCTTTTAAACTTTTTTTAGAAATCATTGATTAATATATTATTAAAAAAAATTAAAAAAATTAAAAAAATTTTTTTTTTTTTAATTATTATGACTATTTTTTGTTGCTAATAATAAACTAAACCTACTAAAAAATATACATACTTTTACTGGTCTTTATTATTTGTGTAGTCAGAAATTTTGTGGTTTTTGCTGAAGGAACATAAGTCGACTTTGCTAAATAAGTGGTTTTTGGTGTTGTTTTGATTGCAGTTTGTGGTAAAACTGAAGAAATAAGATTTATAGAAAAATTATATATATATATATATATATATATATATATATATATATATATATATATATATATATATATATATATCAGGGGCTATTCTAGACCGCTTCTTTTTTTTTACAGCATATATTGTTTTTTTCACAAAAAATTCTTACATACGGCAGATTTCCTTGCGGAAAGATGTCAACACAGGGGTATCGCCAAACTATTTTCCTAGAATAGCCCTTGTATATATATATAAATATATACATATATATATATAAATATATACATATATATATATAAATATATATATACATATATATATATATATATATATATATATATATAAATATATATATATATTTACATAAATATATATATATATATATATATATATATATATATATATATATATATATATATATATACATATATATATATATATTCATATATGTATAAATATTTATTATATATTTATATATTATATCACTGCCTAAAAAATTACATTTTTGACTAAATAAAAATATAAAAAAATTAATTAAAAAAAGTTTTTTTAAAGTTTTTTTTCAAAATGATAATTGTTTTTGAAATTTCTAAATAATTTTGCTTCTTTTGATACCCAACATGATGTACTTTTGAGGAACTAATTCATGTTTTTCAAGCATAAAATAAAAACAAAATAAAAATAAATTATTAATTTAGTTTCTTTTTTTTTCATTAGTAAATTGCTTAAGGCAATTTTTCGTAAGCAGTAAGCAAATTTGGTTAAGCAAATTTTTATCATTTTTTAGCTTTTAAATTATTTTATGTTAGATATAAGTGCTATTTACTAATGAAAATAACTGAAACTAAATTAATAATTTATTTTTATTTCGTTTTTATTTTATGCTTGAAAAATATGATTAATTTTTATTCTTGAAAAACACTAATACTTTTGGCTTGAAGCAAATATCATAATAGTATTTAATTCTGATAAAAAATATATAATTTAATTTAAAACTAATTTAATAAAAATATATAAATTTATTTTGATAAAAAAATATATATAACTTAATTGAATTTTGATTTTAGAAATATATTTAAGTTTATTAAAATTAAAGTTAATTTTTGAGTTTAACTTAACTGTCAAACTTATTTAAAAACATTACTAAATATTGTTTAATATTTAAATTTTATTTATCCTTTAAAAAAAATTGTTTTTTCAGTTTTCCTTCCTAAACATTTTTTTTTTTTACTCAAAATTAAATTTTAAATAAACAGCTGCATCAAAAACTTGCACGAAACATAAGTTAAAATTTTTTTTTTATAACACAAGTTAAATTGCAGCAATTATTTTTTAATAAACAACATATACAGCAATATAATTTTAATAATAAAATAATAAACTAATAAACTCTTAATAAATGAAGTAAATAAATTTATGTAACTTTTTTTATTTGCTACTGGCTAATTTTTTTTAAATGAAAAATCATTTGGAGTTGCAAAGACGCAATTAGAAATTTAAGAAATAATCATTTCAAAATTGAAATATTTTAATTCATTTATGCAAATGTCAAGAAAAGAAATTTGTTAATATCAAACATTTTTAAAAATGTAATATTAAATTTAATTATTTAATATTAAAAAAGAATAAAAGAAAATAAACATTTCCTAACAGTATTATTAATATATTTCTTAACATTCCCTATAGCAATAATAATAATATTCCATTATAGTAATAATAAATAAGAAGTTAAATAATATTTAACTCATTTTGCAGTAATTAACATTAACAGTAATTAACATTATTGTAGTAATTTAAAAAGGAGAATTTTAGCTGAAATAATGCTGAATATAGGCGTTTTTGCAACAAAAACAATATTTACAGTAATAGACGTAAAAAAAAAAGGTCCTCAATTTTTAATTTTGGCGGCACTCAAAACAGCTGATATTGTTGATAACAATCTAGAATATATAATATATATATATATATATATATATATATATATATATATATATATATATATATATATATATATATATATACAGAGTTGTTAGCCCTTGCCCTTAGCCTCAGCTTTGCCTTAAGGCCAAAAATTAAGGCCTTGGCCTTGGTCTCGAAAATATTGGCCTTGACCTTGCTTGTTTTGGCCTTGGCTTCAAAAAAAATACATAAAATTAAGGAATTAAAAGTTTTCTTTCTTTATTTTTATGTATTTTTTGGTTTATTTTTACAACATGTGGTTTTATTGTTACCTACAGTTTTGTTAATAATTGGCCTTTACGTAAGGCAAAAATTTCAGTATTTGGTCTTGAAAATGTTTGCATAGGCCTTGGCCTTGAAACTCTTAACCTCGGCCTTGTAACATGTGCCCTTGGCCTTGACCTTGCTACTTTCAGCCTTGTTAACAACTCTGTATAAATATATATATATATATATATATATATATATATATATATATATATATATATATATATATATATATATATATATATATATATATATATACAATTGTTTGTAGCATTAAGTAACTATAAACTACATAAAGCTATTTATAGTTCTGACAAGACTTATTTTTCAAAGTAAATGGAATCTTTTTAGTTAAACATTTTAAAGTTTTTTTGTTTTATTTATTGTATTTAAAGACAATAAAAACTGTTTCAGGATTTATTTGATCCAATATTCTAGTAGACAGCAATAAAAAGAAAGAATTCATCAAAAAAATAAAATAGAAAGTATACTTCATCAAAAAGCTTCTTTTGGTTCCATAACTTTATAAAATAAACTCTAGAATCTTTCAACAAAGTCTCAAAGTCATTCAAAAAAACTTTAACTATTTAAATGAATCAAGAGCATTTTTTTATCACAGGTCACCACTTGCAACAACCCTCTCAAAACTCAAAACCTTGACAAGCAAAGTCAATGTGTGAAAAAGTTAAGTGTAGTACTTCCAGAGACATCAGGAGTTTAACCTCTATACCTCTTAGAAGTTCTCTACTACTACTAGACCCCCTATTGTGTGACATATTGTTTGAAAACAACATGATATTTATTTTCTTTTAAAATACTTACAATAGTATAATGGTAATGGTATAGGTAATAAAAATAATAATAATATAACAATATTAAAAATAACAATAATATTAACAAAACAAAACAAAAAAAAATGAAAATGAAAAAAAAGTGTTAAGATAAAAAATTAAAACAATTTTTTTTAATTTGACCAATCTTATTTTGTTTCAAATAAAAGAAATGAAGATAAATTCTTTTGAAGTTGTTATTTATCAAACTTATTCGCAACGCATACAAGATTATAACTCATTCGCATTGCATACAGTGTATTCCATTGTATATAATTGCATCTGTGAATGTTTCATTCGCAGATGCACTAATATACAATGGAATTTCACTTAACAAAACTTTAGCTTCTTTTATGGAGCTGTATTATAGAACTGAATATTGTAAAGTACACATGCTTAAGTTAGTTTTATCAACAAAATTACAAATCATTAAAAGCAAGACATAAGCTCAATTTAGTTTTTTATAAATCATATAAATATTCTATGAAAGATTTGAATCTATCAAGACACTAATCTATTAAATGAATTTTGTTTGATATTATGTATGATTGTATGTATCATATGTTGGATATTATGCATGAACGTATGTATCATAGACGACTATTATTAGTTTTGATTTTAGTTATATTTGTTATAGTTGTTATTCAAACTTTTTTGCATTAGAGATAAAAAAAAAGTTCAGATTTTTCCAAGTTTCCAAGAGAAATTAAGTTTTTCCATGATTTAGTTACGCGACATTTAGCAAATGAACTTTTTATATCAAAATTAGTATTTCTATACAAAGAATTATTTTATTGATGTGCAAAATATTAGCAGTATCGACAAACAGATGGACTGATGAGAAGCAAACAGAGTTATTTAGATCAATAACATACATCAAAAACAATAAAGGACCAGGAACATAACCCTTAGGAACAATAAAACTATGGGTTTATGATTTGTAACGACTAGTTCTAAAAACTGCTTTAAATTTTAGAATTAAGATGTATTAAAATAAAATATAAAAAGTTTTTTGTAAAAGATTTTTTTTAATTTCAATTTAAAGAACTCAATTTATTTCAAAAAACAATTTAAAGAAAATTTAAAATAAATTAGTTTTTCAAAGAGTTTGTTTGCACCAGATTATATAGATATTGGTCAATAGTTTAAATTTATTTTGTTTTAAATAAAAAAAAGATGAATTCTTTTGAAGTTATTTTTTTTTCAAAATGTTTTGCAATGCATACATTACTCTAGTTCCATTCACAGATAGACTGATGTACACTTGGGTGTCTTGAAAAATTTTTTTTTTTTTGATAATCAAAATGTGGAAAAGTTCAATTGTTGTCATTATTTATTAGTATCTTATAGTGAAAATTTCAGCCTTCCAAATCAACTCTAAGGTAAAGAAGGTGATTTTAGGCGATTTCTATAAAATAGAATTTTTCCCGAATATTATATTCAAAACACTGGTTTCGATTTAAAATATATCTAATAGAATAAGGAAGATACAGATTTTGTGTGACAATTTTATTTCAGATAACAGTTTTAAATTGAGTTAAAAAGCAACAAAAATACAATCACAGTTGTGATACTTATTAGATGTTCTGCAGGTACTTCTTTTTAACTATCTTGGATATTTGCTGTCTGTTTTTATGGACAACCTAGAAAACAATAAATAAACTTAAAAAGGAAGGTTATTTTATAAAATAATTAAATAATCCAAGCTCTAAAAATCCAAGTATTTGAAATTAATAGCTTAGTTTATAAAATAAAATGATATGGAATTACTTTAAACAGTTTTACAGACATTATTGAATAGCAAGCACGTACATTGGGTGGGGTAAGGTTTTGTAAGGTGTAAATTGTTAGACACAATTGAATTCCTTTTTTTGTAATTAAAAATCAGCATGATATGAGTTTGCTATTTTAAATTGCCTAAATTTTTCAAAACGACCCCCTCCTCCTAACAATTTACACGCTACAGATCTGTATAATAATATTTAATGATTACCCAAAGAATATCCTGAAGTCCTCGGTATGTGTCTTTCCAATAAAATCTTAGATCAGCTTTATGTGACATTCTGCCTGATCATTTACCACTGTCAGCTGATTTGCACAAGCAGAGAACTTGACAAAAGACTTAGGGGCTCTCTCACTATTGCAGCTGTACTTTTCTCCCTCATTAAAAGCTCTTACTTAGTGATTTCTAGGAGAAAAAAAGAAAAGATAAATTTGCTCAGTGACAAAATCATCAAGAGATGACATCGGAACAACAACTGGCTGGATTACAGGTTTCTCAAGCACCATATATTATTTTTTCTGGAAAGACAAAATACAGCAACTTGTTAAGGATATGGGAGCTAGATACCAAGTGTGCCATAGAAGGCTTTTGTTGAGAAACTTTCTAATCTCTGCATAGGCTTTGAAATCATCTGACATTTGGAGCTAGTAAGCTATCTTAAAATCTTTTAGGTCATTTGAAAGAGCTTGAGTTGCCATAAGACTCTTCAGAAAGAAGAAATTAGGTATATCTGCACCCAGGAAGTAAGCCAGTAGCTGGTGAAGGTACTTGTAGTCTCTTCTCAGGAAAGTGTTTCTCTGAAGTGCTGTGGTGCAAAATTCTTTAGTTTCAACTGAAAATTGGTGCCAAACAGTACCTGTTCTAAAAGCAACTTTAGACCTTTCAAATTTGACAATTCTTTCAAGTTTATTAACTTCTTCGTGTATTTGCGGCCATAACTTGTGAACTAAAACATAGAGGTGTTTGCTTGGACTTTTTGTTGTACCAAAAATAGGTTCCACAACACGAGACACATGTCTCTTTTATAAGTGATGTCTGAACATTAGCCAGAGAACAGGCCTCCCCAAAGCATAAACAATAACATTCCTTGTAGCTCCTTTGTTCTTCCCTGTGTTGCTGGCTGTGGTGGTATAAGCACACACCCCAATGATTTGATCTGATAGCTCATAGTATTTGAGGATACTTTGAATGACTATAGCCTGGTCGCTTCCCTTCAAAATGCCAAGCAGAAAATCTAAAGGGTCAGCTTCAGGAAAAAAAAACGCTTACAGCTAACCTATCATAACTTGTGGATATTACTTCTTCACTGGTGTATTGCTTTACAATTTACAAAGCTTTACTTTGTCAATGCTCTGCTCTTGGATGATCTGGCCTTCTGACTCTACAGCAGAGTGTGCTTTCCTGGTCAGAGTTGATCTTGAGAACTTTAACTCTCCAATGTTAATGACACCAGCTTTATAAAGAGATGTCAACAAACAGGTTCCTGATCAAACTCCAATACCACATCTTGTCATGATTGGGATCCAATTGTTTAGGAGTTCATCAATACTCAGCTGAAGACTAACTTTGACTTCCCCTGAAATCTATCGGGTCTTTGTACAATGCATAAAAGCTTTGTCAGAGTTTGGAAGGCTATCACTGTCTATATACCAGGAAACTTAATACTTTATTTGTTCTTGTTCTTCTACCTTCCTTTTATTCTTTTCCTCTTGATTTCTGAGCTTTTCATCTTGTGAGTGCATTTTTTTGTTATCTATATCCGCCATCTTTGAGTGTTCTTTGAGGCAGTGCTTTAGGAATTCAATGTTCTCTTTTTGAGCTTCTTTGTTCCTTATTGGATCACTCTTTATCAAGTTAAAGATGATGGCCTTATGAATTGGGAATAAGAAGCTGCTTTCATTTAGAAAGTTTACTTTCTTGCAGTAGCTTCTTCTGGTAGACTTAGAGTCTTAAGTCTTTTTAGGGATTGGTACTTATTGATCTTGTTAATAATTTTGTTTTGGATTTGCTGCTCTGTGTGTATGAAATTATTGTCAAATCCAGCTTTGTTTCACAAGTTTACTAGTTTTCTCTAAATGCAAACACCTCTTTATAGTTTATCTTAGTAGTGCTAAAAAAATGTCAAATGATTAAGTACAAATAAACAGATAAAATTCAGAAATTTTTCAGATGTTATCTAGTTTCTTTTCTAATGTTGAGCCAGTAAAACCTTCTGAGCATTTCTCCAGTCATTGGAAGTTGATTTGGAACAAAGCTTTGCAGCAAAAAGCCTAACAAAAAACTCAATGCTTCAGCTGGCTCTAGTATTGTATTGTGGCATTTTTTTCCTGAAGCCATTGTCTGAAAATATAGCTAACAGTACAGTTTATAAATATATATTAATATATATTTATAGCATAAAATATAGGTCACAGTGCAGCAGTTTGTTTTGTAATAGCAAATAATACTATTAAAAAATACTTTTTTTGCCAAGCAAAAAAAAAAAATGCTTATCATGCATAGCATAAACGTTTTTTTTTATTATATTTATCTACACTTAACAAATAATTTGAAAATGTCTCTAAACAATTGAAAAAAAACTTTAATGAAATGAAAACTTACTTAAGTAAAACTTTCATAAGTCCACACGCAATCTTCTAACTTAAAATTTTAATGTTAGGAAAATTAGCAAACTAATCCTTTTTTTTTCTATTAACGCCTTATTAAAATGATTTATTACATTGTTTTTTATTTTTTAATGATTTTTGTTATGTATTATGTATAAAAATATGTAATTAACAAAAAGTAATTATATAAATAATTTTAATAGAACATTCAAATAAAATAAAAAATGTGTTTGCGAAAATCTCCTAATATAAAAAATTTTATTATAAAATAATAAATTCGCAATATAATATTCAAATATATAGAAATTATCTAAAACCACCTTCTTTACCTTAGAGTTGATTTGGAAAGGTGAAATTTCACTATAAGCTAATAATACATATTGATAATAATTGAACTTTTCAATAATAAAAGTTTTTTTTTTTGAGACAATCTAATCTACACTGTATGTATGTGGTAGTGGTGTAGTGGTAGTGTGCCTGCTTCATAAGCGAGCAGTCCCGAGTTCAATCCCAACCACGTCCCTAAGTAGGCCAATAAGTATGCTGGTGAGAATGTTGTTTGAACCAATTATTTTTCTAAGTTTCAATTTAATTATAGTTGATAAAAATGATTGTTAGAAATATCAGTAAAGAAAAGGATGCTAAAGATTTTATAGCTTAGTGAAGTTTAAATCTAATTTACTTGTTACAAAAAAATATTAGATATACAATAGATGTCAAGAAAATTAAAAGACGTATTATATAAAATTAACTTTATATATTCACTTTGCAATAAATAAAGGCTCTAGTAATTAAAAGTATTTTAAGATACCTTTTGTTTACTGTCTCATAAACTTAATAAAGTTTTGGTAAATTGTGCAATGTGTAAAGAGTTAAAATTTTCTTGATCAAATCAAAAATATATATTCTCTAAGTTATCTCCTATATTTGCATGTTGTCTTAATAAACTACTTTTTCAAGCAAGATTATTGGCCAAGCAATGAAATTGATGCATGTTGAACTAGTTAAGGTCAGAAAATAAATGTCTCTATTGCTATGATACATCTTCAGAAGCTTCATGCTTTTTAAACCTTATGAAAACTTTTTATTTTATTATAAGTATAAAAAATAAATTATGTTTTACTTCTATACCTTTACTGTTGCTGAATTAGATTTGTGGGAAATATTTTGAAACAGTTATTCAGTGCTTACAGATACACTTTCAAAGATTTTAAAGCTTTTAAGCCAGACTTTAAAGCCTTTTGAAATGAGGGGTTTCGCAAACAGGGTTTTTACAAACATCAAGATATAATTCTAGCATTAATGATTTTAAAAAAGTTTTTAAATATTTTTTCCATTTCAGGGAGACAAAAATAATAAAAACTTAATTAAAAAATATCTAAAAAAAAAAATAGATTTGATTTATTGATTTGACTATATTTGTATTCTATTCTTGTGTATATTAAAAATATTTTAAACAACAATATAAAAACTAAAAAAACTACTAAAATTTATGAAAAAATTTAAAAATATAAACTGACAACAAACTTTTGGTAACATTAAAAATACATAATCTTCTTAATACATAATATAATGTACATAACTTGTTTATCAAAAAAAAGGAAGAATCCAGAAATGAGGACACATCTTAGATAAAGTCCAAAGCCCTAAGACTTACATTCTTATTTTCTTATTTCGTTAAATGAGTTAGACAAGTATTAAATGTTTCTTTTCTAAATTGAATAGGTAGGAAAACATTTGTAAACTTGAAAACAAGGTAAACTTTTATTAAGTGAATTAAAATCAGAAAAATATTAGCAAATCTAACTAGTGATGACTTTAAAAACTTGCTAATTTTTTTGTTGGTTTTTGATTCACTTAAATGTTTGATTCACTTTACCGCACTGAACTGCACAAGGCGATTTATTTGCTGCACTGGTTGTGGAAACTTGTCTCACTACATTGGGGTTGTAAATCAAATAATAAGTCTTAAATATCTTTAGAAAGAAAATCAATGCAACTGTTAAGAGAAAGAAATAACTAATATTACTAACTTTCCATTCAAGTCAAACAAACCATTTAATTAATCATTAAATGATAATGATTGAACAGTGTTGCAAAAGGTTTTAATTATTTTGCTTATTTCTACTTATTTTTAAAGTTTTGTCTCCTTTAAAAATTGTAAATTAACATTGTTAAAATACATTATTTATCTTCATTAAAATATTTCTTATCTAGTGTCATTAACAAAAGCTTATCACATTTCATGGCCATCCAAAATTATCTTTAAGACTATATATGGTACAATTCATTGAGAATTAAGTCTTTTTATATTATACGCATTTAAAACAAACTTACTTTTGTCTTATTTAATTTATTATAGCTTATTTGTTATTATTATTATTTTTAAGTTAATTTAATTTACACATGGTTTTGTTATTTTTTTGTTTGTTTGTTTATTTTATTTAGGTGTCACTCCAATGACTAGTTTTCAACTATATGAGTGACAGCTAACCTAATTTTGTAAAATTACAAAAAGAAATTGCAATTTTTCAACTTCTGGTTAAATAAATGGATTATTATATTGGAAATAAAGAGAGTATCAAAGTAGAAAATACAAGTAAGAGGTTTTCAGTAACTTTTGAATTTTCTGTGTATTTTAAGAGTAAGGCAGATATTTTGAGGTGAAATAATGATTTTTTACCATTAAAAAAGATGTTAGGATGTACTATGATAACATACTAAAAAATATACATACTTTTGCTACTCATTATTTGCGTAGTCAGATATTTTGTTGTTTTTGCTGAAGGTGTGTATGTTGATTTTGCTAAATAAGTGGTTCTTGGTGTTGCTTTTGTTGTAGCTGGTTGTAAAACTAAAGGAATAAGATACTTGCATAATATTAACAATACAAGAAAAAAAAACTATCAAAATATAAATTAAGTAGATAATAAACAAATGAGATATATATTTATTGCAGTTTGTTTCAGAAATGAGGAGAAAATACCTATAATCAAAAATTGTTACTCTGCCAATTAAATTTATATTAAAAATAATTTATAAAAAAATAAAATGTTATGACAAAAAAAATGTGAGTTAAAAACCTAGACTTTTATTAATCTGTAAAGAATCATATTTTCTAAAAACACAAATCTGTACAGTGCAGAATAAATAAAGTCTGAGCTATTAAGCAATGGAGTCAATCATTTTGTCTAATAAGTCTCCATTACCATTAGATGCATACAAAGATTCTGCGCTTAAAGACATGTTACATGTATTATCTTGAGTGTTGTATTCTAGCAATTATTCCTAATATTTACTTTTCTATTTATTGATAAGTTTTTAATTTTCTGTTAAGGTAACGTTAGTATACAAATTGCTAAAAAAAGATTTCAACAACTAATTATTATAAGAAAAAAATTTTTTTAACAAGAATAATATTTTATTTTATTTGTTAATTTACGTTTTATTATTAATTTACAAAATCATTTTTAAATTTTTTACAGACTTTAATGTTATTTTCTTCATACATTTTTTGTCTACAATTCTAAAAACTCCTACAATTGAACCAAGAAACTTGAACTACTAAATATATATTCAGAAGCCTTTTACTGCTTATTGTATCTTGTGTTGTCCAAAGTGTTGTTGAAATTGGATTTTAAAATGTTGCTTGATGTTAAATTGTTGCTTTGTTGCAAACCAGATATAGTAACTAAACTGAAATATGAGACACATAATGTTTTATAGGTTATGTATGTGTTATTGATTTATAATAGCTCTTAGCTATCATAATAAATTTATTAAAAATCTATACATATAGAAAGTTTAAAAAGCAACAAAAAAAATATTTTATCACATCATCACCTAACAACAAAATGATTTGAAATATGATTGACAAGTTTAACAAGACAGTTTTCTTGATCTAACAAATCTTTATAGATTTCAACTGATCTGAGAGATTCATAAAGATCTATCAAGATTTTTATAGATTTCAAAAGACCTTTATTACTATTATTATTTGACAGATTTTTATAGATTTCATTTCTATCTGTATATCTTTTTTTTATATCTGACATATCTCAAAAGATCTTTATTATGATTGATCTGCTGCTTTTATTTTATTACTAAAAAGCAACCTTTTTTAAAATGTTCGAAAAATAGTAGGAAAAACTGACAATTTTTCAATTAAAAATAGCTCTATCGAAATCTAGATAAGCACAAGCACCTATTGTCATACTATTTAAGAAGTATGCATTCAACTATTATTCTATTTATGAATTCAACTATATTCAGACCAAATACTAAGTGAAAGTTATTTTGACAAAAGAATGGAGTTTTGTGATACCACTATGTCAAAATTTGAAGAAAGTTCAACCTTGCTTAAAAGATTTTTTGCAACCAGACCTAATCTAGTCAGCACAAAGAATTACTTATGTCCAATTTAAAGAATCATGTGATGTTGTGATATAGATTAACATAAAGTGGTCTATTTGGTCCATACATTTTTAAAGCTTTGGTCACAGGGTAATTATATTTACAAATGACAGAAGTGTTTTTTTGTAATAAATAAATGCTCTTGTATATATATATATATATATATATATATATATATATATATACATATATCAGGCCTTGTTAAGAAGCGTTACGCAGCTCGCATTTTGCTTGCGAAAAGGCGATTTGCCTACGCGTTCAGCAGTTTTGCGCTACGCAAAAACTTATATCTTTTAGAATATTTAAATTATCTTTTGATTGTCGTTAACGTGACGTAACGTAACGTTTATTCAGAAGAAATAAAGTCGTAAGTAAAAGCATTTAACCGCAATTGTAAACTAATAGATTTTTTGTTAAAGAAACAGTTTGTTTCATAATTTTTGTTGTTATTGTTTTATTTGTTTTAACTAATTTTTAATTATTTAAAAAAAATAAAGTGTTTTAAGTTTTATCTTAAGGAATTAAATATATAAATTCCTTTTAAATATAAAAATTTTTTTTAGTCATAATAGTTTTAAAAATGCACGATTTATTTTGATGTAAATATTTTATTAATAAGATATATATTGTTTATTGCTAATTCAATAACGTAAAGTTTTAAAGACGTTCGTTTAATTTATGAAAGTAAATTATGATCACGAATATGTTATCGGTAACTGATAAATAACAAAAAAAAAACTCTTTATTGTTTAAAAACATTATTAAAAAGAGTTCACAAATTAAATAAGAAATAATTTATTAACAGTTAATAAAATAACCAAAAACCAACTGTAAAATCATAAGAAAATAAACTAACATTATTTTACGTTTCATGAAAAAAATATTTTTTTTCAAAATACAATTTAGTTCATATTTGAAAAAAATAATAAAAATGATTTTTTATATAAGAACTTTTATTTTTAACTTTTGTTATAGTGAGAAAAAAACACTGTTTGTACGATTTTTAACGCGTTAATAAAATAACTTTAATTACAATGCGGTACTTAAAAAGACGCTAGTGACGCAATATAACTTCTAACGATGCTTACTTCTAACGATGCTAACTTCTAATGATGCTTACAATATAACTTCTAACGATGCTTACGATGATAACTTCTAACGATATATTTGCTGAGTTGAGTTACTTAGAAATGCGTTACGCATTTTCGCTACGCAGCGAAATCTCGCTGCGTAGCGAGATTTCGCTCATATATATGTATGTATGTATGTATATATATTATATATATATATATATATATATAATATATATATATATATATATATATATATATATATATATGTATATGTATATACATATATATATATACATATATATATATAGATATATACATATATATATGTATATACATATACATATATATATATACATATATATATATACATATACATATATATATATATATATATATATATATATATATATATCAGGATAATAATTTTTTAACTTTTATTATTAAAAATCATTTCCTGTAACAGGAACAGATGAACTTTTGCCTAAAATTACCTATATTCTAATAAAATATTGAAAAAGGTCATGCACAAACCAAATAAATTGAAATGCAATATAGACCATTTTAGCGTATATATATTTGTTTCAATAATATTTATATACAATGTGAGCCATTGAACCAACTTGTAAAATAATTTATATACTACATATCATTATAGAGACAGGCTCGTACCCTGGGGGAGTCATTGGGTGCAATCGACCCGCTTTTTTGTACTAAGTGGTCTTTGTTTCACGCAAATTTGGTTATAAAAAACTAGCAAAATATTTATTTTTTACTCTAAATTTTTTCGCTTTACAAAAACGAACCTCCCTAAAAAACCTTGCAATAAGTTCACCAAATATTGAGTACTTCTTTGTGAACAATTTGATGTGCAATTATGATAAATTGAAATCAGCCTTCAGCAATGGTAAAAATGAGAATAAGGAAACATGCGGCTGGAGAGGCGATATGAAGTTTCTTTACCATCTCACTTGTGTCATCTGTCACCACACTGAGATGAATGAGATTTGCAAATAAGTAATCCCAAATATTAGCAATGCACGCTGGAACTCTTGAACCATTATAGCCCTTATCGCATATATTCTGATGCCTGAAACCCGTAACAGGCTGCGTAAAAATCCTACTCATGGGTCTACCACTGACTTTGCAGTCAATTGTTCCGCGCTGAAGATTTTGATGAACTATCTATAGTACAGTGAATAACTATTCAAAAGGTCTCAGATGTTTGCAAAACCACTGAAAAACATACAAATCTTCAATCGACAACGCCTGAAGCAACCAGTGCTGTGAGTGTGGGACCAAAGTTTTCCAAGACCTGTATGACTCCTGCCGCAATAAGGATAACCTCCCACCAGATTCATCCTGTTCAATAACATATTATAAATAATTGATTTCCTTGTGGTTTGATTTTGTAAATGCTTAAAGGGACCTAAAAAATTAGGCAAAAAATATAATCAATTCGTGCGTAACATTTTTTTTATCAAATTACCATGAAAATAAAATTTTATCTTATTTTTAATAAAAGCTCATCAAATAATGATACAGGAAAATAAGATTGTAAAAAAGTCATCGCCCTAATGTATTTATATACATATATAAACATATATATATATAATATATATATATATATATATATATATATATATATATATATATATATATATATATGTATATATATATATATATATACACATATATATATATATATACATATACATATATACATACATATACATACATATACATATACATATATATATATATATATATATATATATATATATATATATATATATATATATATATATATATATATATATATATACACACACACATATATATATGAATGTATTTAATAGCTGATGATTGCTGAAATACAATGATTGATGAAGTACTATTAATAATGTTGTTTTTCATTTAAACAAAGTTTATATATATATATATATATATATATATATATATATATATATATATATATATATATATATATATATATATATATATATATATATATATATACATATACAAAAGTGATGAGTGCAAACTGCATAGAGTTTGTACTTTAACAGCTGTAATACACAAAAATAATAAAAATTAGTATTCAAAATGTTCATCCAATTTGTTTTTGAATTGTTTGATACTAACTGCATCTATTGTTTCTTGTTTAAGTTTGTTCCAGTAATTTACCACTCTATTGGTGAAAAAACTATGTTGTTTAATATTTCTTGTATATTGTCTTCTTAGTTTACTATTGTGACCTCTAGTTTTATGGTCTTTGTCTAGCGTTTCGGGCTTTATGTGAAGGTTTATGATATAGTATTCTTTCAAATATTTAAACATTTGTATCATATCACCTCTTCTTCTTCTATTCTCCAGCGATAGTAAACCCAACTTTTTTAATCTCTCTTCATAGCTATATCATCTTAAACTTTCTATTCTAGTAGCTCTCTGTTGAACACTCTCTAGTTTATCTTTATCATACTGCCAATATGGATTCCAGATGAGAGCTGCATATTCTAATTGTGACAAACTAAGGCTATAAACAAGAGTTTCGTTGTTATTTCATCAAAGAATTTAAAAGCGCGTTTGATCTGACCTAGCTTTTGATTTGCTTTATTTACTGCTTTATTAACATAGTGTTTCCATCCTAAATCGTCAGAAACGTACACACCTAAATCTTTTTCCATACTTGAGTACACTAAAGCTGTATTGTTCATTGAAATTTTGTGTTGGTTATTTCCAATTACCATAATCTTACATTTTTACTGGTTGAACATCATCAACCACTCATTAGATCATTCCATTAAAACATCTATATTTTGTTGAAGTTCAATTATATCATTATCATTTTTTATTGCTCTTAGGATTTTCGTGTCATCAGCAAAGAATTTACAGCTTGATTTTATTTTATTGGAGATATCATTGATATAGGCTACAAATAATAGTGGTCCTAGCACAGATCCTTGCAGTACTCTACTCACAACTTCTTTCCATTTAGATGTATTATCTCCTATCACCTCTCTTTGAAGTTTCTTTTTTAAAAATCTTTGGCACCAATCCAATAATTTTGATTTAAAACCAAGAGCATCCAGTTTTAACAATAATCTTTCATGATCAACCGAATCAAAAGCTTTGGCAAAATCTAAAAACAAAACACATCACAACCCAACCATTGTCTATTGAATTTGTGATGAAATCTAAAGACTCCAATAGGTTCGTCACACAACTTTTATTATTAACAAATCCATGTTGGTTTTTATTGATTAGCTTGTTATTTACTAAATATTTCATCATTTATCCTTAATTATCCTTTCCATGACTTTACAAACTACAGATGTTAAAGATACAGGTTTATAGTTGCTAGGGTCTAATTTGTCACTGCTTTTAATGCTTGCAAAACCACTTTATTATATAAAACTAAAATATTATATATAAAATATATAATGTACTAATTTAATAAAAATAGAAAATAATTTTTAAAATTTAAAGAAACCACACGTTACAATTTTAAAATTTGTAACATTAGTAAAATGTAACTTTTCGTTGAAAAAATTTTACTTCTTGTTACGTAAAAATAATAGCCATTTTCCACATAAAGTAATACAACTAGGTTACATTACAATACATAACGTTACCTAATAATGTTACAGGGGAAAGCTGAAAAAGCCTAATGAAAACTAAAAAGGAGTTGAAAAATTAATAAAAAACTTTTTATAAATTAATTGACTATTAAATTAATGGAAACTGAAAAGGAAAAAAAAGTTTTTTTTAATTTATTGGTTATTTAAATAAAAACAAACATAAATTTAAAAAATTAAAACATTTCACAAAAATAACTTAGCTAAAAAAGATTTTATCATATAAAACTAAAAGTTTTTAACAAATATGTAATGAAAAAAATTAAATAAAAAGACAAAACTGAATAAAACATTAAATAATACGTAACTATATATTATGTCAGTTTACACATTGATTTTAATTTGATTGCGTGATTACAATAAAATCAAAATAAATAAAAAAATTTAACCTTTTTTTTCAACTTAAAATTGTTATATACCTTTAATTGATGATAACATAGTATTATTTAAAGAACAACATTCAATTTCTCTTGATACATTACAACTTCTTGTTCTATTCATAAAAATACCACCATTTGATACATTAAAACTCAACCAATCACTCCATTGTGTGCAGACTAAATCAACAAAAATATAATGTATATTAATCACAATGTTAAAAGATATTGGTACAATTAGTTTCTTAATTCAAACAAGTAACATACTACAAGATGGATATAACATATGTCGATATAAATTCATTAAATGTGTATGTAGTTTGTAAAACTAACATATTACCATATAATTGTAATTTGCTAGTTTTACAACCAATATATTACCTTTACAGTTCTAAAGTTCTTACAGTTCTAAAAAGGACCAGTGCAAAATACATTTTTGTCTTTTAATCCTTGCTTTAATCTCAATATATTTTTACAGTTTTTTACACAATCTTTAAGATCTCAACAAGATAATAATTAGGAAACAAAGTTTCTATCTTCAATATGCATCAAGTTTTTATACCTACATATCATTAAATTGCTTTAAGTTTAATTACTGATTTTATGAATCTTTTATTTATTAATTTTTAATGAATCTTTTTTAAACTGTTTTATTACTTACTTCATAAATTCAAGATTCACTAATTATTAGAGTTTAAAAACTTTATAAAAATTTCTAATACAAACACAAATGATAATTTATTTACTGAAAAAGTGAAATGTCAATTCTTAAATGATCTTAAAGTTTATTGAAAAAGTGAAATATGTATCAATGAAATAAAAATGTTTGTTGTACAATTTCGTAGATTTTAATTTGGATCAATTTTTGTATATTTAATAGCAGGTGAACTGTATTAATAAACTTTTTTTTGATAATTTGAGAAAGTCCCAGGCAATGTCTGGTACCCTGCTAAATATTTATAAAACTCAAATAAAAAACACTAAATTTACCTTGTTCATTAAACTTAACTATTTTATTAACAAAAATATTTTTATTTAGAAAAACTTACTTGATATGCCATTGATAAACAAACTTTTTATTAAACCATCATGAGCATCATACCATGGATCTGAAGCATATATTTTAACATTATTGAAACTTTGTGCTAAATAGTTAGTTTCTGAGCAAACAAGCTCTCCGTTAATCTTAATTATATATATATAGAAAGTGTTATTCAAAACTTGATTAATCTCAATATATGTCCATTGATTAATATTAATTGGTTTTGTTTTAAAATATTTAATAGGGCTCCCATTAATTGGTGCTGAAATAAAAAGACTTCTACTTTCATCTGTATGAAACCAAATGCTTGGAAGTCTGTAATCATAATTCTGGAACACAGAGTCTATAATGAAATGAATAACACTATGCCAACCAGTAGTAAATGAATTAGGTTTTAAATAAAAAGATATTGCATATTCTTCACTTAGCTCAAATATCTCAGCAAGAATCTGTTGCTTCACCAATGGAACCTCATTTTTTCCAATTAAACAATCTGAAGTTAAAAGTTCAAACACAATTATTCTCTATTTCAATAACATATATTTAAACAAACTATTAACTGAAAGTAGTACAATTTTAGCATAAAATAGTTATTTAAAAAGAGTTCTCAAAAGTTTTTAATTCGTTAAGATAAAATAGCTCCAGTGTTTTGTAAAAAAAAATATATATTATCGAAGCCTATAAAAGTGACAAATTTTACATGAAAAATATGATTTAAAACCTTTGAATTTGAATCAATGTTTTTATGCTCTAAGTCAATATCATATTTTTATTTATGTAGGTAAACTATTGTGATTAGGTTGTTTGGACACAAATAAAATTTTGTGTGTGCATAACTAAAAAGATGGTTTCATTAAAAACTTAATTGTAAAAAACAACTGTTTTTGAAATGAAATCAGTGATTTCACTCCACAAATAATTGTTTTTTACAATTAAGTTCTTAATTCAGTTCTCAATTCAGAGGGGGTGATTTGAAATCTGAACTCTCAATTGATGACATAAAGTCTCAAAATTAGGGTTAGGAATACCTGTGTCAGGAAATTTTGCTGTTAGGAAATTTTGCGGCTGCGGCATAATTTCCTAGGAAAAATTGCCGCTCCTAGGAAAATTTGCTGCTGAATGCGTGACAAACAGAAATTAATCATGAGTCCATATTTAAAATATGAACGACGAAGAATACAACAATCTTGTTGATCTAATTGTCAGAGGATTATACCCTCATGGCATGGATAAGATTAGAAAAGATGGATTAAGAAGAAAGTCTAGAAGATTTTTGGTAAAGGATGGCTTACTTTTTTACTACGATAAAAAAAGAAACATGGATCTGCTAGTAGTTCTAACAAGTCAAAAAACTATGATTCTCGAAGGCTGTCATTCTGCAATTCTTGGTGGTGGACACTTTGGTCGAGATAAAACGTTAGAAAAACTCTCCGAGAGGTATTACTGGAAAGGGATGGTAGATGATGTGAAGAATTTTTGTAAATATTGTGATAGGTGTCAAAGAGCAAACAGGTTTATACACTAAAGTTTATTTTTTATTATTTATTTAAAACAATAATAACAATGATAATTTTAATTTATAATACTGCAGGTATTATTATCTAAGTTATAACAAAAATTAAACATAATTGTGTTATTTTCAAATTGTGTAAAGTCTTTAAATATGCATAATTTATATTATTTCCTTCATCATATACTTTATAGCGCATTTGAAAAACACTCAGCTGAACTACATCCTATTAAAGTTAAAGATGAAGTATGGAGTACTGTTGGAATTGATTTAATTGGACCTCTTCCTTTAACAGAAAGGCAAAATAAATATATCATAACAGCCACCTGTTTATTCTCCAAGTGGCCTGAAGCTGCTTCCTTATCTGATAAAACAGCTACAAGTGCAGCAGAATTCTTGTATACATGCTTTACAAGACATGGTTGTTGTGAAGTTCAGATAAGTGACCAAGGAAGAGAGTTTGTAAATGAGGTACTGTGTTGGATTTTGTTTGTTTAAATGTTTTTGTTTGTTTTTTTATTTTCATTACTTTTTTTAAAACTCTAATTTTTGTATAACTTTCATAATTCTAAATTTTAAAAAGTTGATATATCAAAATTGGATGTAAAGGGTGAATAAAGACTTAGTTGGAATTTTAAAACTTTAGGACTTGTTCATTTAAAGTTGAAAAATGAAAGCTAAAAAAACATTCGCTAATAATCCTCATCTGCAATGCATATATAAAAATATTTTTTTCTTTGTTAATGTTTTGCATAACTAAAATGTTTTATGCCAAAACTTGCAAAAACTTTTTTTTTATTATTTATTAATTTTTATTTATTTGGTTATGATATACTTGTTTATTATTTAATATAAACCTTATACAAGCCTTTTTTACAGACCATTTTGTAATAGACCTATTTCCTTATATTTTTTCTACTCAGGTAAAGAGTTTTTATTTTTTTTTTGTTTTGTTTAGGTAAACCATGAATTAAATAAAATGATGGGAACAAAGTGCAACGTAACAAGTGCCTACCACCCACAGAGCAACGGTCAAGACAAAAGGTTCTATCAAACTCTTCAGCGTCAACTTTTAAAATATGTTGATGAAAAGCAAAACACATGGGATCTATACATTGAGAGTGTATTGTTTTCATACCGTGTCTCTGTTCAAGACTCTACAAAATAAACCCCATTTTATCTAGTTTACGGAAGACAAGCTAGGCTTCCTGTTGATTTACAAATAAAGTCTGTAAAAAAGGATTTTGAAAATAAACCTACGATTGATGACAGTTTAAAAAATAGAGAAAGTCTATTGGAAAATGTAATAGAAATGCACTGCAAAATATTCAGAAAGCTCAGGAACGCCAAAAAAAAGCATATGATTGTTCAGAAAACCAGTTGTTTAAAGTTGGCATTCAAGTGTTAATGGTTGCTTGCAGCAAATGCCTAAAATGGTTCCATATTACATGTGTCCAATATAAAGAAGACAATTCAGTGCAGGAGTGGAATTGCGAAATATGCATACGAAATATGCCATAAATATTTTTTCTATAAAATATTTCTGTTTTTTTTTAAAAATATATTATCAACTCTTGTCTTAGAGTTTTATTTTGTTATAATTATTCGATTCAGCTTAATATATAGTGTGGCAATGAATAAAATACTTTGAAAAAGTACATTGAAAGCTAGAAATATTAACATAAATTAAATTTTTAAAAATATTAGCAAAACCAACTATTTTATATTTAATGTTAATAAAAGTAAAGTTATCAATTAAAAAAATTCTTTTTTTATAATTATTTTAATTGGTTAAGGAGGATTACTTTTAAAGATTACTTTTATTAAGGCAAAGGTTTTTATTATGTAACGTACATAAAAAGTAAATTGATTTAAAAAGATGAAAAGAGCTATGATTAATCCTTTACAAATTTTAAGTTAATTTTAATTTAAACTTTATAGTGTGCTCCTTCAATTTAGCTTGTTCGTTTAGGCAAAAAAATTGAAATTTCGAAGCAATAATGTTAGGAAAGATTGACATTAATTAATTGGCTTTTTTCAGCAGCAAATTTTCCTGCGAGCGGCAATTTTTCCTAGGAAATTATGCCGTAGCCGCAAAATTTCCTAGCAGCAAAATTTCCTATGACACCGGTATTCCGCGGAAAATTAAGACTCTAAATTAGGGCTGAATACTAAAAATTAGGGTAGAAGATTGAAAAATACGGTTAGGAAATCCGGGATTCCGCAGTTTTCAACAATCCCGAAATCTCGGGATTGTGCATTTAATAACAGGATTTAACTTTTTAAGCCTAAAACGAAAAATACAGCTTCCTTTATTTTAGTCTTTAAATTGTATTTGCTTCCGGTTTTTTTAAATTTAAACTTCACCGGTTGAGATTTTTTTATATTCATAATGTAAATTCCTGATATTTTCTTTTTCGTTCAATAGCAATCAAATTCGAATTTTATTAATTCGAAATAGCAATAATGTTTTTGAATATTGTAATTTGCAATAATATTCTTAAAATTGTTGGTGCTTATCCAAATTTATTCAAGTTTTTTACCATTTTTATCTCGAATAAATCTTATTTGTTTGTGACATTTGTTTGCGACGATGAAACTTTGGGTGAGCTCTGCTTCCTCAAAACAAATTTTAGAAGTAATCAAAAATAATTACATACAGTTCCTTTTAAAATTATTAAACACACTGTTTTTTTTTTTCATAATTACTTGCTTTGCGTGAGTTTATTTATTCATTTTTTTTATGAGATGTATGTATGTATTCAGGTTTGTATGTCTGTATTTTTGATTGCGTGTAATAAAGTAATTTCAAAATTGTTTTGTTTTATTTAATCGTTTCCGCTGTTTTGTTTAAAGCAAGAAGTTTCCGCTCTTTTAGTTTAAAGCAAGAGGAGATCTATTTCTTAATAAATAATAAATATATATATATATATATATATATATATATATATATATATATATATATATATATATATATATATATATATATTTATAAATAAATAATAAATCTATTTCTTATGACTATGGCGAGATCGACTAACAAATCGCTGAGTACGTATAAAAACGATAGCATCACGCTATAAGCGTCACAGAACGTTTTTGTCTGCATATTAATCCCATAATAAACTAAAAACTAATACCCCGTTCATACTGACGATAAAACACGTTTTATCTTAAAAGCGTATTAAATTGTTATTGCAAAAAGCTGTATAAAACAACAATAAAACAATACTGCAAGGTTGCTTTGTCAATATAAAAAGCATGTGTTAATATAAAACAACCTCGCCATGTTGTTTTATTACTGTTTTGCAGAGTTTATAACATTATAAACACAAAACACATTTAAAATAAAACGTGTTTTATCTCCAATGTGAACGGGGTTTAAGACTAAAAAGTTATACTTGGAAAAACCCATTTGACTTTTTAATGGAGGAGATTCGCTCTCCTTTTAATTAGAGGTCTGTTTAAATATAGAAAATAGATGTAAAATACAATAATACAAATAATTTTTAATATGCACTTGCCGTTCAATCGTTCTTTTGCACGAATAATGTAAAGTGAGATCATTAACTAAATAAAAAATAAAGTTTTATTATACTTTTTTTCTTTCTACAAATAAAAATATAATAATTGTTGCTAATAAATCTGTTCAAGTGTGATAAACCTATTTTAATTTTATTTCAATAAAAATCTTTTTTCTCAAATTTTGTCAGAACATCCTTTGTCTATAGCTTTTTTTTTTTAAGTATTTAGTTGTCTAGGCTACGTATTATAAATTTATTTTTAAATGTATTTAGTTGATCCTTATTAATAATAATAGTTATTCCAGGCTACGTATTATAATTTTATTTGTTCCAAAGCAATTTTGAATAGAAAAAAAATTTCTTACAAGACATTTTATAATTTTTTATTCACAAGTACGGGAAAGTCTGGTAGCCCCGGACACTTAAGGAAAAAATAGATTGTACATGTGTACTAACAGAAAAGAAAGTGTCAAAAGACTTTTTTAAAAGTATAAACATTTATCATCGAATTAGATACAAAAAAATTATTATGATTACCTTAATAATATACAAAACATAAAAGAAAAAATGTTAGAAAAAAGGCATGTTTCAAAATTGGAGGGTAGCTCCGGACACATAGTTTTGCCATGAGTTTACCTTTTTTTTACCAGTGTGATACAAATATAACATATAATTATTTAGCATTGGACTGGTCTCAACACATTAAAAAAAAATATCGCTTTTAAAAATTGCATCTGATAGGCAACCTTACCCTTTATATGGAATAGGAATGAAATTGTCATCATTTAGAAATATAAACATTAGCTTTTTACTAATGAAAATAAACACTTTAAAAACAGTTTTTTTCAAATCTGAGGTCTTTTTATTAGAATTAAATGGATTACTATTACAGGTTTCTGCATTGTATTAAATTTATTAAAATCTATATAAAAAAGTTGCTTATTTTAAAATGTAAACGGATTAGGTTGTTTCGAACTCCAAACATGTGTGCGATACCACCCGATCATACCTAATTCACAAATATTAGTTTTAAAACCAGTGAATTAAAGTATTAAACTTTTTATTTAAGTATTAAAATTTTTTTCAATGATTATTGTAAATAAAAATGTATCTTTAGCCAATAAAAAAGTTCTTAGTTTACATAAAAATGAAATATATTAATATGTGAATCAAATATGATGATACATCGCTCTTCTGGTGGTGGAAAATATATCTTGCACTCCGAGCCAATCGCTTCAGCATATTATGATAGATATTTTGCATATGCCATATTTTCACTCAAATAATGTTTTTATAGTATTTAAAATCACATAGCTACTTTAGTTTAAGCTGTACATCAAGTGTCCGGAGTTACCCACCGTCCGGGACTATAAATGTTTTAATATGAAAATTTTTAAAGTAGTTGATGTATTTAGGTACATATACTTATTACATCAGTCAGTACATTCACGTAACAATATCATAAATATTTAGCCTTAAGTATCTGTTTTTATCTATTTTATTATTGTTTTATAAATTCTCAGGTACATCACAAAAAACAAATACTAAAATGTATAAACGTTCGTACCAAAGTTAGTTGTAAAACACTATTCATATTCTATTTACTTTTTAAACGTGAACCTATATTTTTCTCCATATATTTGTTTAATCTGCACAAAAAAAACGTTTGTCTAAATTTCAATGACTTTTTAACCAGAAACTTATTTCGTAAAATGTTTACAATAACTTTAAAAGCAATATTATTGACGTGATTAATTTTCAGCGTATTATTATTTTTGATTATTAATTTTTTAAAAATTTGTAAATTTGTGACAACAGTTTTTTAAATCAAGTTGCCGCAAGTACGAAAAAAAAAATAATTTTTTTTTGTAAATTTTTTAACAGTTCAAATTGTTCGATTGATCTTCTATAAATTATTTCTTTCATAAATTAAAAGAAATAATTCAGGCCATGAAACTGTAAAAATTGGTTACGTAGAAACCACATTTTTTAACTTCTATTGACAATAAAAGTGGTAAAAAAAGTTTTTAATGTAAAAATTGTAATGTTATCGCTGAATTAAAATGTTTAAATTTTAATCAAAAGCAGAAGAAAAAAAAAGCACTTTTTTTTATAAAATCATTTTATTATCAAAATAGACTTTTTCCTAATAGATAATAATAAAGTTAATAACTTTAAAACGTCAATTAAAAGAAAGTTGTTTCCACCATTTCTATTGTTATTAAAATCGTTACCTTACTTAGGGGATGCTAGCTCTTAAACGCCCTCTCTCTTTTTAATTTCAATAATTCGATTAAAATCTTGTATCGTTGAAACCCAAATTGATCAGGATTCATGGTATAAACTAGGGTTAGGACTATTATAATTGTAATGAAAACAATAACAGTAACAATAATTATTGTTATTGTATTAACTTAATTTAGAAACAATAACAATACTTGTGATTTACAACTATTGTAATTCTGTAATACAATAACAATAAATATTGTATTGCAATTCATCTTTATAAAACAATAACAATATTTGAAAAAAAAATGTATTGTAATGACCCACTACAATAAAAATAAATATTGTATTGTAATTCGTCTTTGTAATACAATAACAATAGATTGTTATTATAATAAAAAAAATTATTTTTGTGTCAAAATTTAATAAATGTTTTAATAGTCCAGTTGCCGACTATATACCCTTGTACCCTTGAAATAGGGTTCAACTAATATTTAATGATTGGTTCTATTATACCGAAAGGGAGGGGGAAAGAGTGCCAGAATGGTAAATTGGGTAACTTTAAATATTGAAAATCAAAGTTAACGGGATCAAAAAAAAGGAAACCACCATTTTTCTGCAAATGAAAAGGATTCGGCAGACCTAATTCAACATAAAATACGTCCTGAGAAAGGTAAAATAAATAATAAAAATGAAGTGAATAGTTTTCTCTAAGTTAAAAAATTACAGAATATTTTATAATAATAAACTACAGAATGCTCATCAAATTGCTCACAAATGCAAAGTCCAGTTACTTTCGCTTTCGGCGCGTATAAATATTCCCAGTGGGCACGGAACGTAAAAAAGAACGTAAAAAAGCTTTGTCAAGACATGCTGGAATAGTATGCTTTTTTGCTTGAAGTCAATTTTAGATGCGAAGCCTATTCTTCTGTACATACAAATAAAAGGAAAAAAAATGAATTCCCTGACAAGCAGAATACCTGGTGGAGAGATATTCCTGATGATCTCATTTTTGAAATCTGGCAGAAAGTTTTAATGACGCAATCAACACCTTGTCTGTTGAAGACAAGCCATCAATTCATGAAGTCATAAAGGCTTAATGAATTGATGGCAGAAAGGCTTAATGACGCAATCAACACCTTGTCTGTTGAAGACAAGCCATCAATTCATGAAGTCATTCCCGAAGTGTTCAGCTTGCACAAAATCTTCTCTGACAGCATGACAGAAGAAAACACAGAAGGTGTGAAGAACTGCTGTGCAGCTGTTTTGTCCAAGCTTGAAGAAAAGTTTAAGAATCATGGCTACGATGAGAAAGTTTTTGCTGAAGCCAACTTTTTAGATCCACGTTACCGTGATGTGACTCTACGTCGATTCTCCCTAGCATTATTCAAAAAGGTCAAACGAGAAATTATCAATGAACATTCTTCCTACAAAGAATGGATCTCTGCAACACGCCTAGAGGTTTTTGAGGAATTTTCCCGTGAAAACGATCCCCTTTATGAAGCCTGCAGAGGTGAAGAAGCAACAGACCTAATGGTTGGAGCTGAAGAGAAACCTCTTATTTTAATGGAGTGGGAAGCTTTTTTAAAAGTCAAAGTGCCAAAAGATACTGATGTCCTTTGTTGGTGGAAACAAAATGAACTTCGATTTCCACTTTTGTCTACAGCTGCTCGTACTGTGCTCTCCGTCCTAGCATCTTCTGCAGCATCAGAACGAGTTTTATCAGAAGTAGAAAATATTGTAACTCCACTACGAAGTCGTTTGGACCCAACTAATGTGGCTCGTCTGGTGTATATACATCACAACAGCAGCAAAGTCATAATTCAGTGGGATTTACAACTTGAATCAGGTAAATGCAGTTTGTTAGAGGGTTTGTTAGTTGCTGTAACAAAATAATCTTTTTAATTCTTTTAATTTGATTTTTGATTTTACTTTAATTTAAAAAAATTAAATTAAAAAAATTAAATTAAAAATTTAATAAAAAAATTTTAATACTGTCAAAAGGTTTATTTAAAAAATGAGGTTTTATTTTTCATACAAATTTTTAGTTTAACTGACTAAAACTGTTAAAAAATATCCTATCATATTTTGATACAAAGTATCAAGAAGAGTAAAAATGCTGAAACAATGTTATTCAGGTCAACTTGAAGGTCCATCTAAGTCTGATCAGCATCAAAGAGCATCCAGCTCTGGAGATTTAGACTCTTCAATAAACAGTTCCATGTCTGCTGCCTCCTCGAACAGAATCTCAACTCCAGTTAAGCGCAATGCATCTCATAGCCAGTTTGAAGAAATTGATTCAGAAGATGGTGACGATCAACTTAATTGGGTCTCCAGTAGTTCAAGTCAGAGTTTTGATGATAATGATGATTACACATTACGCTGAATTCAAACAAAAGCAACTTTAAGGTGCAGGTATTTATTCGTTGGAAATATTTAAACACATAGTCTTATTCTTATACCAAAATCTTTCTTTCAAACACAACTCATTCCAGTATAACTTTTAGCAAATAAAATCTTTGTAAGAAAAAGTATGAGATATTTTGGAAAAATAATGATTATGAAGATATTGTTAAAAATAGGACGGTTAACATTTTGTTTTATTTTCAGGCCTTAAACGCATCAAGAAAAATCTCCTTTTGGCTCTTAGTTTCGTCATCATTAATTTTTTATGTTGGTTCTTCAAATTTTCAAGACATTAACATTTTTATTTAAGAAGAATTATTATGTTTAACTTTTTGTGTTACTAAAGTTAATTTTCATATATATTTTAAGTTCCTTTGCAGCATTAAAATCCAGAGAAAAAAATAAAAGGGCTAAATAAAATAATTTATGAATGTTATTTTTCATAGAATTAAGGCATTTTCATAGTATAAATTAATCTGTCGGCAATTGCACATTGTGCAATTGCCGACAGATAAATTTATGTCCACTTAATGGAAAATGTTTAACTAAAAATGTCATCTATTTATGTAGTGTTAAGACAAATCAGCAAGATGAAGGAAGATATTACATTGGGCTTACAGAAAAAACTTTTAAAGATCGTCTTTACAAGCACAATAATTCCTTTCGTTATGCAAGTGGGTCAAACTCTACTGAACTTTCTAAATTTGTGTGGAGTGTTAAAAAGAAAAGTTTAAATCCTATCCTTTCGTGAAAAATTTTAGACCAGGCTGAACCGTTTAAACCTGGTGGTAAGTCATGTAATTTATGCTTGATGGAAAAATATCATAAAATTTCGTCCCCATTGCCTTTACTAAATAAGCAAAAAGAACTTGCGTCTAAGTGTCGCCATGAAAACAAATATATAATGAACAACTTTAATGTCATCAAAGAAGACACTCCACTGTATTTTTAATACATATATATATATTTTTTTTTTGTCGTCGTTTTTTTGAGATTTGCAACATCTGATGATCGCTATTTGCGTGAAACTCTGAGTAATATTTTAAATATATCGAGTGTTATAATTATTTAGTTTTTTTACTCTCTCTCTCTCTCTCTCTCTCTCTCTCTCTCTCTCTCTCTCTCTCTCTCTCTCTCTATATATATATATATATATATATATTATATATATATATATATATATATATATATATATATATATATATATATGTATATATATATATATATGTATATATATATATATATATGTATATATATATATGTGCATATATATATTGTATATATATGTCCTGCTGCATTGTCGGATACGCCTTTTTAGGCAAAGGCTAGGAGATGCCAACTCCGATATAAAACACCCCCTGCCTTGGGGCTCTTGGTTGAGTAAAGGCTAGAGATGGTGTCTCGATAAAAATACTCATCTTGGGCAGATGTTAAATGCACCCGGCTACTGTCTTGTAGAAGCCCTCCTTGGCAAAGACTTAAGAGGTAAACAGATTCTATCTGTTGACCAGCCTCGCACCCCTTCTTCATCTATTAGGCTGGCGCAGATGTATTTTTAGTACATTGTTTCCAGTTTAGGATGTTGCATGCTGGATCTTCTAGACTCAATGCATGGGTTTTGCTTGTGTCTCTGTTTTTATGACTAGACAACTCATTTTATTATCTCCTAATGAGGGTACAGCTCTAAAACACAGTTTTATGGTTCTGAGTCCGGCTGGTAGTCAGGTTTTCCGAACTCTGTGGTAGCTCTCAGAGAGGCTGATTCCATCAACAGCTAAAAAATATCAAAGTATTAACAGTGCCATGTTGCGCATGGATGGTGTCCCTGTTTGTACTTTTGGTGTGCATTGCGGAGGCCACATTTGGAGCCCTTTGTTACGGCTTAGGGTTTATTAGTAGTAATGAGGCAATTGCTTGGGCTATTAAACGGTGTTCTGAGTACTATCTATGCTTTGAGTCAAGTTCTTCAAACTAATTTAAAAATGAATAAAGTACCAAAAACTATAAAACACAAAAAACCATCATCATCACCAAGTCTCTAAACCTATCATTCACTAATATTCGTGGTCTTCGAAGTAACTTTTCTTCTGTTGAGTCTTATCTCTTGCAAAGTTCACCAGACCTACTTGCTCTTTGTGAGACTAATTTGAGTTCAGCTGTCTCATCTTGTGATCTTAGCGTTGATGGTTATCTTCCTCTGATTCGTAAAGACTCCAATAGTCACATGCTTGGCCTGGGCATTTACATTCGTAAGAATTCACCTGTTTGTCGTGAAACTAGGTTTGAATCCACAGACTATTCTTTCATGTGCTTTCGTTTAGCACCACTTTACTCTATTGCCTTTCTCTTTGTTCTATATCGCTCTCCTTCATCTCAAGACTGCACTCTTTTTGACGTTATTTCTGATCACATTGACAAAGCCCTCTCTCTTTATTTATTAGCTAATATAGTTGTTGTCGGTGACTTTAATGCTCACCACTCTGAATGGCTTGGCTCTAGTGTCAGTGACTCTTCAGGCATTAAAGCCCACAACTTTTACCTTTCTCAATCCCTAACTCAAATAGTCAACTTTCCAAATCGCTTTCCTGACATCCCGAATCATCTACCTTCTCTACTCGACTTATGTCTTGTTTCTGATCCTAGTCAGTGCTCAGTTTCTCCTCATTCACCCTTAGATTCTTCTGATCACAGTTTGATCTCTCTAAAACTAATATCTCATTCTTCTTCATCACCTGAATACCCCTATTATCGAACCTCTTACAACTACAGTAAAGCTGACTTGGATTCTTTTCGTGATTTTCTTCGTGATGGCCCTTGGTTAGAAATCTTTCGTCTTCCTGTCGACAAATGTGATTCTTACATAACTTTGTGGATTCAGGCTGAAATGGAATCTTTTATTCCCTCTCGACGATTCCAGGTCAAGCCTCACTCTCCTCCATGGTTTTCTTCACACTGTGCTGCTGCGATTGCCAATTGAAACCGTTACTTCTATATTTATCAGCAAAACAATTCTCCAGAAAACAGACGTCTGTTTATTACTGCTAGAAACAATTGTAAAAACTTTTTGTCTAACGCCAAAACCCGCAATTCTCAGGTCATGAAATCTTGTATCTCCTCTCAAAAATTAGGCTCTCGTGACTTCTGGAGAATCTTTAATAATATTAGTAAAAAGGGCAAATCTATAATTCCACCTCTTTTGTATGGTTCA
>NC_088924.1:14790000-14895000 GCF_038396675.1 Hydra vulgaris | reverse complement strand
TCGCAAAGTCGCGTGATTTTGGTTAATGATTTCTAGACAACCAAAAATGTAACATTGTAACTTTTTTAACAGTACTGTAAAAATGTAACCAGAATAGCAAAAAATTACCAAAAAAATATGTTTGTAGTGATTATATTACTAAATTTACCCCTTAAATTAATAAACAAACTCCATATCAAAATGCTTTCACAAAATTAGCCAAGTTTCAGAGTTACTTAACTTGGTATAATTTATCCTTATCTATTGCAAATAATGTGTTTTTAAAATTTTGCATAGAAACTTTATTACTTTTTTTTTTTTAATAAATTTTGATTTCAAAGAACCTTTTATTTTTGTATCTTGAGTTAAGGAAAAGTAAATTAAGGTATGATTCGATATATCCGTTTTAACTACTCCAACTTTTATAAAAGAAGTTTTTTTAAGAAAGAAATTTTTCAAAAAATAAAATCGGAAAAATACTATGCTGAAACATATTATCAAAAAGAATTTGGTAATTAGCTAGTAATTAACTTAATAAATAGTAAATAACATTAAATTGATAGTTAAATACCAACATATCTCTTTAGTTAGAAAATCAGTCGGTGATATTCATGACGTTAAAGACAGCTTGTTAGCGACAGCACGTGATCACCAGGGTAATCCGGCAAGCAACCTGTTAGCGACAGCACGTGGCTTTAACGACACGTAGCTTATACAATAACAGTAGTATTTACGACAACACGTAGCATGTCGCAACTATATAAATACAATATCATTAATAGATAAAGTAGCATTAAAACAAAAAAAGTTGTATTAATGTTTTGTAATGGTATCGTTTGCTACAAAGCTACGTTTTACAGGTATGTCTAAGTTCGTATAATTCTTTTTATTTCATAGAACTAAAAATAAAAATAGTGTTTTTGAAAGGTTGTGAAACAAGTGAAGTCGTGACCATTTTTTAATAACTATATTATCCATTTTAGTTCATGATTACAGTGCCCATTTTATAAAAAAATACAGAAAAATGTGTTAAGACTTCAAGACGGGTACTGTATTGTTTAAATATTGTATAAGTGAAATAATATTTTAACAATACAGTGCCCGTCTTGAAGCTTTAACAAAACTGTCTGCGTTTTCTTATAAAAATAGACACTTTTAACTTGAATGACATACAGGCAGCAAGCTCGGTGTTTCTTAAAACTTTTTCAAAATTACTATCTTCTATAACATGTTTGATTTGTAGACTCGTAAAAGTACCTTAATTTAGTCTCACTGATGCTTGGAAATTTTATTCAAAGTCTTAACAAAGTTTCATAAATTCTAAATTGGTATGCTGTGCTTTTGGAATAGTGCTGAGCGGATCAGCTCTTGTGAGACCTCTTTATTCCAGCAACATTTGTAATCAAAAAAATATAAGCATGCGTTACCGTTGTTCAATAGTGCAGTTTTTTTAAAGTGAATTTTAAGGAATCGATACAAAAACGCCATTAAAATGTAAATACTGAACACTATTGCAGTAGCAAATAAGATGGTTCAAAAAATTTATCAAAACTTATCAAACTCTCTTTACTTGTATAAAATAATTCCTTCAAGATCAAATCAATCAACTTCTACTATTCTAAACTACAACCTGTATCGATCAGACCATCTCAACTGAAATAGAGAGGGTGTAGCCATCTACATAAACAACAAACTCGTCTCAAACCAACTTGAAGAATTCCTACAACACAATGATTTCGTTTGCTACTATTCAGAACAAAAAAAAAACAAGCTATTTATTTTCCATAAATCATTTTTGAAATATTACAAGTAATAATAATAAATACGTAATAATAATAAATAATAAGTTTTCATTGTAAAAATTAAAAAATAAACGGAAAATTAAAAAATAGGCGGAAAATAAACTTTTTAATTAAAATTTAATAGTTTTGTTAACTAAAGATGTCATTTTATCAAACATGTCGATCTTTAGTTTAGTAAACTAAAGATGTCATTTTATCAAACATGTCGATCTTTAATTTAGTAAACTAAAGATGTCATTTTATCAAACATGTCGATCTTTAGTTTAGTGAACTATTAAGTTTAAGTAAAAAAAAGTTTATTTTCCGCTTTTTAGTACAAAAAAGTTTTTTATTTTTTAGTAAATATTTATGCTATATTTTTTATTAACGATAATTGTTAACCAAAGTTAACTTAACAAACTCAAATTTTAGATTGTTTCGTGTCTTAGACCTTTTAGTTATGATAAAAGGCACATAAAAGCGTCGATAAAATAAATTTATCGCAAGCGCCATTCTTGAAAAATTGTGTTTGTGGGTTAATGTGCTACCCCCAACCGGGTTGGGGTCAAATACATTTGATTAAACACATAAACTAATACGATAATTTCAAATTACCAACGCTAAAAATGCAATAGCATTATTATTGCTGGTGATTTTAATTTTTTACAGATTATTTGGACTTGGATCCTAACTTGTCGTCTGCTTTACCCGAATTAGTTTTAGTTCTTTGTTTGTTTCTCTTATTCAAGACTTTCACTTTTATTCAAGACTTTCACAGTTGTCATTGTTTCAGCTTTTAAACATGGTTATTACCCGGTGACAAACACTCTCGATCTCATCATTTGCAACTCTCCTGATAGTGCTAACAAAAACAACACTGGTCCTCCACTTAGCTTGCATGAGAATAATCATTGGTGCATCACCTGTCAATGCAAACTGACTTCTAGTGACAAACTGTCATGTTTCAATAGCTCTAAATTTATTCCAAACTTGGTAACTACAAAAAAATCAGCGAAGAGTTTAACAAAGATGACGGATCATCTTTTTTTGAAGACTTAAACGTGAAACAATGTCAATAATTTTGGCTTAGCAAATACAATGAATATTGTCTTCAATTGATCCGATGATTGCCAAATAAGCCATCCCACAAAAAATAACCTTGGACGACAAAAGAACTTTTGTCTAAAAGTCACTCTGAGCCATCAAAGTTACCTCAAAAATGAAAATTGCATCCCTAATTCATAAAAATATAAAAACAAGAAAGTTGTTAAAAAGTTTACATGTTCTAAAAAGTTTCATGGCTCTGACGAAGTCACTATAGCCAACTCACTTAACAATCAATTAATAATATTTATATAGAATAAGCAGTTTTCAAGTAAGTTATCAAGTGACAGTATTCTCCCATTTGATCATTGAACCAAATCTCTGCTCTACTACTACTTACTACTTACTACTACTACTACTTCTACTACTACTACTACTACTACTACTACTACTACTACTACTACTACTACTACTACTACTACTACTACTACTACTACTACTACTACTACTACTACTACTACTACTACTACTACTACTACTACTACTACTACTACTACTACTACTACTACTACTACTACTACTACTACTACTACTACTACTACTACTACTACTACTACTACTACTACTACTACTACTACTACTACTACTACTACTATAACTACTACTACTATAACTACTTCTACTGCTACTACTACTACTAATACTACTACTTCTAGTAAGGCTTGTATGATATATTCAACCAATAGTCAAATAATAAATCTTTAAATTTTTGAAGCGTTGACTGTTTTATATGAAAATTTATTAGCTACTAAGTTAGCACATATACATTAAGCCAACGTATCTAAAATCATCGCAAACGTCGCACAATGGAGTATTTGTATGACAAAAGCGCTCAAAAATATTTTATAGATTAATTTTCACTTTATTAGTTTAAAACACAGAATTTTATTAAACTTAAATGTTTAATTAAAAAAATAAAAATTTTTAAAGAGTAACTTATTATTAATAAAAAGACATATTTGCTTATCAAAGCTTCATGCTGAGATCATCATATTGACTGCTTCTTTGGAAAAAGGCAACGTTTTTTTGTGCCGTTTTGATCTAGAACTACTTATGCATGGGTCTGAACTCAATAGCAACCTATTTAATACGTCTGTATTGCAGTCGATACAAGAAAACTTTTGACTAAAATTTTGTCTGTACGACCGAAAGTGTTTAGCTACCTCCTCGGATAACTGGCTGATAAGGAGGATTGCATAAGTTACTACTTCGGCACCATGCATCAAAACTTTATGCATTGTTGGAGATATGGGATACCAACCATACAGATTGATTTATAGTTTAGCAGTTTCATGAGCAAAAGCGTCGAATTTAACAGCATAAATTTTATATCCACTTGAAATGACTTCAAGAATAACGTGTAAACCTTTTATCAAATCCAAGTTAACAAGTTATTTGTGAATATTTCACAATTATTTCAAGAATTATCACAAATAACACTAGTTATTTGTAATAATTCCGGGTTTGAAATAAATCTTCTTGACGTATTGCCGTCATTCGTATTTCCAAACCCTGCTTTAGGTATATCTACTTGAAGCCCTAATTCTTCTTTGAAAGATGTTTGTATTTTCTTCTTTGCTTCTTTGACTGTTTTTTTTTTCCTCGTCTGATCGAGCTTGCCACTTTTGTAAATGTATTTTATAAGCTAAATGAAAGAGCGATTCAAAAAAGCGGATCCTTGCATGAAGAATTGAGAGTCCAAATGAGATGGCTCCTGTATTAATTGGCTCTTTTTTAATCAATTTATTAAAATCTTTCGATGTTTGTCCACAAATGTAGCACCTCATAGTTGATGTAGTATCAGTTGCAGTGTTGCACACTTTACCATCTACTATTGTAAAAAGCAAGGTATGTCGTCCATTGTTATGTCTTTAGATTCACTAATGAAACGTATTCGAATGAGCCTGCAGAACCTTGGAGATGAGGTGACTGGGTTTTGCCATATAATTTTTTCCTGTTGCACAGTGTGCCCAGGACATGAAAAAATTCATTTTTCTGACCTTTTATTTTTTCACTTTAAATTGTAAATTTATGTTGTGTAAGACATATGTAGGTCATGGCAAAAAAAAAATTATAAATTCATCAAACCATTTTGTTTTTATAGCTGTTTGAAGTTGAAGAAAAAGTTGACTCAAAATATTTGTATTAAAACTGTACCAATACTGTTTTTTAACAATAACTTTGAAACGCTATATATCAAAATTGACTCCATAAATTTAAAAAAAAATTCTATCCTGGTCTGTAAATAATATTTAATTTGTGAATTACTTCAATAAAAATTGAAATTGAAGTTTAAAAATTTGTTTTGTGCAGTTTTGTTTATACCTAAAAAAATTCTAAAATATATGAAAACATATTAATTTTTTTTAAAAACAAAGTCACAGGAAAAAAAAGGCCGCAGGAGGCCGCAAACAAACTCAAATGTTTCATTCAATGTAGACTTTCTATTTTTATGTGTAAAAATTACACAGTCCGGTTATCCCCGGAAATTGAAGAATTTAAGTTTAATTTTATTTGTTCGTACAAGTTTGATATTTGAGGTTGCGTAATTTATGAAAATAAACTTTCACGGACGATTCAGGAATACCTGTTGATTACATGTGATAAAATGTTATTGATAAAAAAAGGAGAATTAGAAGAAATTTTACTAACCTTGAACATCAAATTAAGTTCATTGGAAAAATCAAAGCTAATTTTAAAAACAATCAAAGTGAGACATAATCTAACTTTAGAAGATGAAAAAGATAACATCAAGAAAATTCTAAAGCAATTTGAAAGACATGTAAAAAAATATTCAAAGTTGAAACAAAATAAACTTGTGGCCGAATTGGAAATTTGGAGAAACGAAGTTGGGATAAAACTGCCTGAAAATCTACCTGTTGCAGCCTCATCATCATCCAGGGGTGATGTAGAAGAAGATGGAGCTCCACAAGCTAAGAGGACGGAAATCAAAAAGACTAAGGTAAAAGTTTAACTGTTGACATTTATTTGAATTTCTTAAGCATCATGTTATTTGGGACACCCAGTAGCTATTTTTTTACTTTTCATAAAACGTTATCATTTAATCCAGTGATCAAACTGAAAAACGTACATACAACAAAATTCTGATGATTTTGTGGACATTGTGGAAAAACATGCGAGTGAACAAGGTGTAGATAAATCAGAATACTTTAAAGAAGTTGTCCAAAGATGTGAAAAAAGATGGGGGAAGATGGAAGGAGTAAAACTTTCAACAATATCGGTACAGGAAGCAATTGCTTTAATTTACAACTTGGATCTATCCATAAATAAATATCAGGTAAAGTATGCAATCAAATACTGTTGTAGTTAATTGTTTTTATAATTGTACGTTTAAATTTTGTATATTTCCCTAGGAACTGAGACTTGAGCTTCTCCCAAAACTAATGTTGCCAACAAGGAATGATGTAGATACCTTTAAACGTACTTTGCTACCAAAAGAATTAAGCAGTGACGACAAGCAAACTTCATCCCCTGTGAACAATGTTATCAAAGACACTGTTGAGTCTCTACTAGATATATCCGAGTTTTGTGCTGAAAATCATTCTATACATGTAGAGGGTAAATTTGGACTTGATGGGTCTGGAAATCACAATTATCGTCATCAGTTTTCCGATCCTCAAGATGCAGACTTAAAGGGAACAAATTATATTTGTTCCTTTTGGTGTCCTCTTGAAATTAAAGATTCAAAAAACCAAGTAATCTGGACTAATCCAACCCCTAACTCTATTACTTTTGCCAGGCCTGTTATTCTAGTGAAAAGCAAAAAAAACTAGGGAGAGTGTTAAGGAGTATTTTAAAGCAACTCTGAGTCAACTGCCTAAAAATGAAACTCAGCCTATTCTTTCAAAAAATGGGTTACAAATATTTGTAAAAACAGAGATTAGTATGGTTGATGGCAAAATGGTAGACTTATTGGTGGGTGATTCTGGAGCTTTTTGTCACTACTGCAAATGTTCCAGAAGTGATGCCAATGACCTGGTATGTATACTACATGGGTTCACAGGTGAACCCATGTAGTATACATATGTATACTACATGGGTTCATGTATACTACATGGGTCCATGTAGTATGCTTACAGGTGGATCACCCATTGCTAAGTACTCCGAGCAGTCAAGCGAAAGTTGGAACAAATACATTAAGGCTTATAAATCAGGAACAAGTTGTAAAGCCAGACAGATGTCTTTGCAAATTAATACACATGACATTTACTGCAGACTGATGATAAGAACACATCCAATTATTGCCAGTAAAAAAAGACTTTTGCAATGTGGATTATGTGGAAAATTTGGACATACCACAAGAGGGTGTAAAGTAGACGTGAACAACATATTTACTGAAGAAAAAATGATAATTCAAGAATGTTTTCTGTGACCATATAAAATCAATAAGATTAATATCTGTGTATATTTGTGTTTAATATTAAATTATTATAAACTCAAATTCATTTCATTATGAGTTTCTTGAAATTATTAATAGTCAAACATATTTCATTATGAATTGGATATGATATCCTTTTCCAAGCAACCTAGCTAGCTATGAGCTTACTGGTCACGGGGATCGAGAGGCTATTTGTTATATAGGGCGGGGGGCGGTGGAAGACAAATTTTTTTTTAAAAAATTTTATTTTTTAATTTATATTTTATAGTTTATTTGAAAATTTTAAAAAAAGTAAGAGCATGACTCTTGGCGCCCCTCCCCCTCCCCCACTGTTGCCCCATTTACTGGGTCAGAGTGCCCACACGTAAAAACTAACCTCAGAATCAGATTCTTCAGCCCAAAAAAGTAATATACTAAAGTTTTCACAAGATTTCATTAACAAATAACGGATTTATGAATTTTTTCCAAAAAACCACATTCTGGGCACACTGTGTGTTGGACATCAATTTTAACAATCATTCTCAGAGGTACTAAAGAACTTTAAAAAATATTTGCATCACTTTCGGTGTTGTTTTGAAATTTTTGCCTAAATTTTGCTTGTTGTGATCCATCACAGCCCCATTTCAAATAACAACGCCACGTTCTGAACAAAAATACGACAAAAGGAAAAATTGAGAAGAACTTTCTGTTATATAATCTAATAAAGTAATTATCTAGCTTGAAAATAATAAAGTTAATAAGATTTTTATGAGAATTTGATTTTTTGACTTTTGAGCGATTTTGTCATACAAATACTCCACTGTGCGTCGGCTGTTTTTCTGATGAAAATCCAACGTTGGTTCAATGTCACGTGTTTAGCAATGAACCAACATATATATATATATATATATATATATATATATATATATATATATATATATATATATATATATATATATATATATATATATATATATGTATATATATATATATATATATAAATTAGTAAAAACACTTGAATAATTTTTTCTTCAACAACTTGTTTCTCCATCGGTAGGTTCATCAGGAAAAATGTCTGAACATCCAAAATATTCAAACTAAAAAAAAAATTATTTCACAGGGAGTTCAGAATTGTTGTTACAATTATTAGTTACAATTGTTATTACAATTATATATATTTTTATTTATATATATATATATATATATATATATATATATACATTTTCAACATCTTCACTTCCAACAAGGCTGCAAGCAACCACTATTAGAGTTAGAAGTTACTGGAAAAAGTTGAAGTTTATAGAGTAAGATAACAAATGACAGACGACTTGGAAGGTTTTAAATTACAAAGGTCAGGAAAACAAGATGAAGGATGCGAATTTCAAAGAACTGATGTTCGAGCAAAAAAAATAGAAGAATAGAAATTTTTGGAGCACTTAGGATGAGTCGCAGTAATAGGATGAGATTTAATTGAGAGAATTAACACAAGAGACGCTAGTACTTTAAAGTAGTGCTCATTATATTATTTATAGAAAAGAGGAAGAGAAGCAACATTACAAGATAAGAACACATGGTAGTATCATCAGCAAACAAAGCCACCTTAGATGTGAGAATTACTGGTAGATCTTTAATGTAAATTAAAAAGAGTTTAGAGTCAAAGATAGAACCTTGAGGAACCCCTGAACTTACAGGATGTGAAGAAGAGTGATATCCATTGAGGACACCTTTTATACTACGGTTGGTATGGAAAGATTCAATAATCTTAAAGATGTTGCCAGATACACCATAAGAAAAAGCTTATGGTGAAGACCAGCATGCCAAACTTTATCAAAAGCTTTTGAAATATCAAGAGCAATGGCCTTAACCTCTCTACATCTATCTCATGCACGATAAAACCTATCGGTTATTACTGTTAGCATATCAGCTGTAGAACGAGAATACTGCGATCCATACTGATGATCAGAAAGTTATTAGATTCAAGATAAGAGATTAAGTCTTTGTTAATTAAAGACTCGAAAACCTAGCTTATGATAGTTAGAAGAATAGTAGTAGACGGTAGTTAGAAGAGTCAGTTCGCTCTCCAGAGTTTATGAAAATAGGGATAACAGATGCCGCTTTCAAGTAGGCTAGAAAACAAGTCTCTGACAAGCACTCGTTAAATAGTTTTGAAAGTATAGAGGACAACTCCGGAGAACACTTTTGCAAGACCATAACACGTATGTTTTCCGTACCACAAATTATAGAAGAGGCTAAGCAGGAAGTCACTTTAGATACAGAAGCTGGAGTGATACGAATGTCAAGCAATGAATCAACCTGTTTGTCGGCTATATCAGGTATAACGCAACTAGTGTTATTAGGAGATGATACTGATGAAAAATTCTTAGCAAACAATTAAGCTTTGCTTTTAGGTGAGGTGACAAAATCCGAGCTATACAAGAGAGGTTAGATAACAGATCTGCCCTTATAATAGATACTTTATGATATAGATTCTCCAGAAGTCACGAAGGCCTAATTTTTGAGATAAAATACAAGATTTCGTGACCTGAGAATTGTGGTTTTTGGCTTTACTAAACTAATTCAACATAAGTTCTTGAATACCACCTGACCCTTCATCAATGATGTACATGCCAATTCATAAATCTATTAGTCGCAAATGTTGTATCAAAGTCAGCTGTTGCATTGTACTCAGGTCTTGCAACTGCTGACTATGGTGAAACCTTCAAAAAGATTAGTCTATCAAAATTTGCAAAATTTCAGGCGTTTCGAAACCAGCAGTTATAAAGTAATAAATCTGCAGAGTTTTTAAAGAATCATTTGCACAACAGTTTGATGTTTCAAACCAGTCGAGGTGGAACTTTATGTACTTGTCTGTGAAACGCATAAACAGGCTGATAAATGATAAATAAATCAATATAATGAATGGCGTTTATGACAAGCTTGATTTAATTCAGTTCGAGCCAAAGTGGCATTTACTGCAGAGTATGTCTTTGTTATACAATCTCTCGCTCAAGCGTTATATTTCTTGCGGTGTAAAACAAAGATCTATATGGCATACCTTTTACCAACTATAATGACTTTGAATAAGAAAATGCAATTTCTTTTTTGCAACAACTCAATCCAGTACTGAAAACCAATAGTGGTAAAGATGGATGCTGACATAGATAGAAGTGCATATCATGGATGCAGAATTAAAAGCAGCACCAACTGTCTATCCAAAATTTAAGACAGTTTTGATCAAAGATAAAGAACAAAAAAGAACTGCTCTGAAATTCTTGGAGAACAAAATTCAACAACATGTGCAACTGGCTAAAACAGTGACTATACAGGGCAACTTTTTATGCCGAATCACACTAGAATGACAAACAAATATTTTGAACAGCAGTTGCTATTGGGCATAAATGGAAAACTGTGGTAAATCTGCCGGTCAGAGACAATAAGCATACTTAACTTGATGGACTGAATATACGTTAGGTTTTATTACGAGTAAGAGCAAGGTATCAAGACAGTTGAAAATATGATTATATTCACTATAGCTCAGTAGATCTGCTTTGAAATTTTCCATTAAAAAGATCAATTTTTGTTCTTTGCTTAACTTTTCAAGAAGTGGAGTTAAAAATGCTGTATTGAATTCATTTTGATTTATTGATGGATGACGATATATACAACCAATTAGGACATTTGTTTTGTGGGGTTTAATGATTTCAACAAAAACAGACTCAAGTAAATTTGATAAGTAAATCTTTAATTCATGACGAACTACATAATTTAAATTGAACTGCAGATATAAAAGAGCGCCACCTTTTTTGGCCTCAGTGGGGCAATGCTCAATGTTGAATCCACTAATAGTTATACCATTAAGATAAAAGTTGGATTCAGTAATCTATATTGCCATATGTATGATATTAAATGTGCTAATAAGACTGCATAGATCATCAATGTGATAGGGAGGTGATGCAATGTTAAAATAAAGATATAGATCTAAATTAGGTTTGATAGTTTTATTGAAGTCAATAACATAATAGAATTTACAATTTATAGCAGAGCCAAAGATTTTATTCGGTTCTTTAAGTATGTTTCTTGAATGAATTGGAAATACAAGAAAATTTGAGAATACAGTTTGTGGATTCTTGCATGATAATGTTAACAAGAGCTCAATATCAGTAAGCAAACCAAACGGCATGTTTTAGATATACAGTTGAAACAACAACATCTTAAAGAGTCTTCAGCAAAAATATTATAGGCACTTAGCATGAACCCATGATTGCAGCAGTCACATAAGATGGCTTTGTGGTTATCTGTTACAATTTTAAAACAAAAGATGCAGAAAGTTATTATGTATAATGTTTTATTATTGGTAAGCAGAGAGGCTAATGAAACAACTTGAGAGTGATTAACGATATAATGAATAAGACGAGATTATAATGAGAGAATAGTTATGAGGCATTATGGATTTGAATAAGAAACCAAAATCTATTATGACACAATACAGATAGGTTATACAAAATTAAGTAGATTGTGTTGACAACTAACAAAAACACTAACAAGCAAATATGATATGGACACAATATACTGGGGAAGAAATCTAAAATAAGCATGAAGAAAATAACAAATAAAGATAAATGTACAAATAAAATTTTAAAACAAGCATGAAAAAAGTATAAATAAAAATAAATGTACAAATAATAAATAAAGTTTAAATTATAAACAATGGTAGTCATGTAAATATATAATAAATAACATAAATTGAAAGGTTAAATTATATAGTATCTAAAAATCACTAATATAAGCTATAAAGATAAATATATAGATAGTTATATAGGTATATAGTAATATATTATTATATGAATAAATGATATGTTATAATTTATATGTATATAAATTTTTATTTTCGTTTACTGTTATATAAAAAGCGTCCACTATTTTAGATATACATCATATATGAAGCATATGTATATATGTGATAAATGTATATATATATATATATATATATATATATATATATATATATATATATATATATATATATATATATATATATATATATATATATATATATATATATATATATATATATATATATATATATATATATATATATATACATATATATATATTTACACATACAATATATGTATATATATGATATATATACATATATGTTATATGTATATTGTATATATATCTATATATATCTATCTATCTATATATATATATATATATATATATCTATATATATATATAAATATATTTATATATATATATATATATAAATTTACATACATACTTACATACATAAATACATACATACTTACATACATACATACATACATACATACATACATACATACATACATACATACATACATACATACATACATACATACATACATACATACATACATACATAAATACATACATACATACATACATACATACATACATACATACATACATACATACATACATACATACATACATACATACATACATACATACATACATACATACATACATACATACATACATACATACATACATACATACATACATACATACATACATACATACATACATACATACATACATACATACATACATACATACATACATTCAGGGGTGGACTGAGGCTTGAAATCGGCCCGGGAATTTTGCGTTTGTCCGGCCCACATCAAAGAAAAAGAAAGTATAGAAACGGGTTAAAAATTGATAAAACCTGTTTTTGTTTTTTATCACGTAACTTTTCAGCTCCTCCCTTTCATTTCTTGCGTTCACTCGTTTTGAAATTTTTGACCTACCTAATTTAGGCCAGCCTACCGAACCAAATTCATGCAGGCCACCAGAATTTCTCCTGGTGCTCCCTGTGGCCAGTCCGCCACTGTATACGACATACATACGTACATACATATATACATACACACATACATACATACATACATACATACATACATACATACATACATACATACATACATACATACATACATACATACATACATACATACATACATACATACATACATACATACATACATACATACATACATACATACATACATACATACATACATACATACATACATACATACATACATACATACATACATACATACATACATACACGCATAGATATATAAATAAATGATGATGTAGATTAAATTGTATAAAATGATTTTCGTAATTTCGTAAACTTTTTGTTTTATTGTTATTAGATTAAACTGTTATTTTATGCTTTAATAAAAATTCTAAATGCGAACTTATGAGAGAAAGACTGAAAAATAACTTTCTCCAACAGCAGTGGTATAAGAGGCAGCAAACCATGTTATTGATCGAAAAGAAGCATCGATTTGAGCATCAGCAAAAAAGTATAGAATCCACTACTCTACTCTTTCTTGTTACATAAATAAAGTAACAAAAGTTGTTGATATAGGAATGTCACTACCTATTCCTAGTTATAAAACATCACGCCGAATTTTCACTTTTAAACAAGAAAAAGCTAATGCTTCATATATATAAATAGCTTCTGATACTTATTTTGGATTATCATCTTATGAAACACGAAAGCTTGCATTTAAATGTGCTATAAAGTATAACATTAATTTTCCAAAATTGTGGTTAAAACTTTCAATGGCTGGTCCTGACTGGATACGAGGGTTTTTAAATCGACATCAAGGATTGTCTATCAGAACTCCAGAACCAACAAGTCTTGCACGAGCAACTAGTTTTCATCGTGCTAATATAGGTGCATTTTTCAAAAATTATCAGATGTTTTAGATAGGCATCATTTTTCTGCATCTAGTATTTACAATGTTGATGAGACTGCTATCACTACTGTGCAAAAATCAAAAAAGATAATTGCTCGTAAAGATATTAGGCATTAACCTCTCATTAACGAGGACACTAGTAACAATGGTATTAGCTGTAAATGCATGCGGCAACAGTGTGCCTCCAATGTTTCTTTTTTTAAGAAGGAAAATCTTTGATCACTTTATTCTTGACGGACCAAATGATTGCATTGGTGCTTCAAATGGGTCAGGCTGGATAAATGAGAAATGCTTTGTTGCTTGAACCACTTTATTTGGCATGTCAAGCCAACAAAAGAAAGCCCTGTGCTATTGGACAATCATCAGTCTCATTTATCTATTCTTACTTTTGGACAATCATCAGTCTCATTTATCTATTCAGTTAACAGCATTGTGTAAAGATAATAGTATAGTTTTGCTTTCCTTCCTTCCTCATTGCTCCAACCCTAGGAATTAGTAAAAATGACGTTGGCAATAATTTGCCAACCTCAATTTTTTAGAGGACGGCACTAGGTCAGTAAAAAAAAATTTGATACAAAGATCTTACCATAAAACAAAGAAATAAGGTCGGCAATTTTTTGTCTACCTCAAACACTTTTAGATTGGCAGTTAGGTCAGCATTGCCGAATGCCGACCCTAATTCCGAGGGTTGTTGCTCACATAAGTTGAAACCTCTAGATAGCTCTGTATTTGGACCATTCAAAACATACGTAGCTAATGCACAAGACTCATGAATGAAAATTTGGCCAGGAAAAAAAAATGAGTATATTTGATTTGCCGGGAATTTTAAAAATAGCCTAACAGCATTTTCTTACACAACAAAACATAACATCTGGTTTTAGAGTGGCAAGAATATTCCCATATAAGAAAAATATATTTTCAGATGCAGATTTTGCTCCATCATTTGTTATTGATTATCCAGCAACTCAATCTAAAGCAGGTATTGATATTAGTATATCAACTTCATTCTGAGATGCAATTCCATCTCCAGTATCATTAGAATTTTCCCCAGAGAGTATAAGACCTCTACCAAAAGCACAACCTAGGAAAGAAATACTTACTAGATCAAAGAGAAAGTATGCAGAAATTCTTACAGATACTCCAGTAAAACAAAGACTTATGGCTGAAAAAGAAATTAGTTCTAGAAAGAGAAAATCTAATGCTTTTACATCAACAAAAAAAAACATTAAAGTTGAATTGAAATGTAATTAATGTACTTTTTTTTACATTAAAAAAACTGTTTTATGAATAAAACGTTATTGTGTTTTTATATCATAAAAACAGAAAAAATAGATCTTAAATATCCTAAAAACTTCTCTTGCCTTTTTCTAAACTTAATTGCTGTTTATTTGACAAAGAGAATTTTTTTTTTAATCTAAAACAATTATTAGTTTACTAAACAAGTCAGGCATATGTAATGTCTAGCGTAATAAAAATATTGCAGCTCAATGTAAATACTACTTTTTTTTTTTAATTATAAAATTTATATTTAAACACAAATAATTACCATTATGACTTTAAAGTCCACTTTAAAGAAACAATAACAACGAGATTCAGTTTATAGTAGATACTTTTGTTGAAAACGGTTATAATAGAACAATAGACAATTTTTATTGACGTCGCTTTTGTAATGACTTCTTTATGTTTTTTAATATTTTAATTTGTAACGGTTTTTAAACAGGCATTTTACATTTTACACTTAATATGAAAATATCACTTAAAAGAAAATTGATTAGTATGCAGCTGTTTTTATGGTTTATAACTTATCACAATTATTTGTTAAAATATAAAAACAGTTACATATAATCCGTTTTTATGCGTAATTTTTGTTACATTTTAGTATTCGGCCAAATACCGAATAGTAAAAAGTAGCCGAAATACCGAATAGTCACTAAATATTCGTGACATCTCTAGTAAAAACTGTCAATATTCAAAGCCTTTGTTAGTTTATCAAAACACTAAATCAAGATGACTCTTACCGAAGTTAACGAAATTTATACTGAATGCAAAAATGTATTGTAAAAACGAATGGAAAAAAAGATAATTTTTTCATTAAATATGAGCTTAAAGTTGAGTTTTCACTTATCCGTTTACGGGAAGGAAAAAATAATCACGTGGGGATGCGTAGTTTTAATTTGTCCGAAGGAAAACTACGCATGTACCGTTCACTAATTGTACATTACCATTCACTATATATCAGAAAGCTTGAAAATAAATTTCTTTATTTTATCAAAATTGAGTTAGATATACTGAGAAACTAATAAGATAGTTGACTATTGGTATTTTGACCATATTTGTTGTATATAGGATATTTGGAAGGAGTTAAATACAAGGAAACCAACCTCACATTTGCGCTAAAATTATTGTAATAATATGTTTTGATTCCGATGGAATCAAAACATACTATTACATACATTGTGAAATTCTATGATATAGGAACCACTCCATTTGTCGGCAATTTGCTTTTTTCTCAAAGGTAACTTTTCTAAGGTTGGTTCTTTTAGGAAAAACAACAGGCCACATAAAATTTTCAAAAGAAAAGATTTTAGATGAGATTTAGAATTTAATTTCTTATCTAATTTAGAGGATTTTTTTTAGCGAAACTACAAAACTTTGAATAAAAATAAAGGATTTTTTCTAAAAATAGGTTTAACGTCTACGTTCTACACTTATGGGGTTTGGACAGAGGTTATTAATGTCATTTTTTATGTTAAATAGCATGGATTTGTTAAAGCAATTTTTCACAATCCGATGCACTTTTAGTTGTTAATCAGTTTTGCAGACCAGGAATGGATATTTTGAGTATTATACTACCATCAAAAAATAAAAAAGTTAAAGTGGAGATAAGGATAACAGAAAATTTTACAGAATGGTTTTAAAAATAGAGGACTTTAGAGGAGCCACCCTCTACAACAAATACGCACACACACAAAAAAATACAGTAGTAGCGAGTAAGAATGAGTGATATAAAAAAAATTACTTCTTTTAAATGATATTTGCATTTAACTGCTAAAGTAAAATACAATGCAATATACGTAGTTATAATTTGACGACTTTAACTAAATGGAAATTTATGTTTTCATAATTTAAAACCTTTTAACAGACTTTTGATGAAAAAATGAAATCAACAACTTGTAGCCAATGCTTGATTTAAATGATGTTTTATTAAAACCATACCCTCACATTTTAAAACTTTTTGACCACTAAATTTATTCAGCTAACTAAATTGGATGGTTTGTCTGAAGCAGAACGACGTTTTTTACCCCCCTCCTTTCCTACCCCCCTCCTTTCCATTTTTATTTATCGAGAATAAGTAGTATTGTACTCAAATAAAAAAAAAAGTAAAAGTAAACAACTCTTATAATATAATAATGAAAAAAAAAAAATTATTAAAAAAAAATAAAATTCTTTTTATCATTTTTTTAATGATTACATTTTATACATAAGTTTTTGGACGCAACGGGGATAAATTAATTTCTAACGCTGCGCAGGTCTGTAACGCAGTCACATGAAGTGTGGCTTAGTATAAAAAATAACGGATTAAAAATAATTTTTAAAAACGCCACTTCACTCTGGGAACCCACGATTCGTTTCCTAACTTTCGAAAAAACAAACCTTCAGCATTTCCTAAAATAATTTGAAAATTAAAATTAGATTATGCACCATGATCACAAAATTCGATTACACACATTAATTGATTTTATTTAGCTAAAATTTAGTTTTTTCATTAAAATGAGCAATAGATAAGTAAAAAATTTTTACTTACCTAACCATTGATTAGGTCCAAGCGTGTGAATTTGATCGTAATCATCCTCTAAATTTTTCCACAAGTTTGGATCAAGATTATTTAATGCCATATCTTTAAACTGTTGGTTGGTCAGTGCGATCCATTTATTTAGGCTTTTATGAAACATCATGTACGTTTTGCAATTGCGATGAATAGCATATAATTCTTTTGTCACCTTGTGGTGACCGAGAACGGAACCAATTCTTACATCTAAGTCTACAAAATAAATTTTATTGCAATTCAATAAGTTAGCATTAACTCGAAAAATATTTAACTGAATACACACATGAGCGCTTTGGGTGCAATCCAACATTAATTATTGTTATTTGCCTTTTCATGGTCCACAGATGTTTTTAATTTAAAAAACTTTAATTAAATATAATACAATATATTAATGAATGCAAACCTAAGAAAAAAAACTAGACAAAAAAGCCTATTGCAACATGACTCATAAATTCATGTACAAAATCGACTTAAAGTATAGTGCAACATACTAAGCATAGTTTGAATATTTCAGTTTGTCGCTTATTGCCGTCTCGTTTTCTCATTGACCATTTAAGTTACATAAAAGTAAAAAAACTTGATTGAAGCTCTGAAACTTTAACTATAAATCGATATATATCGATTTATAGTTAGAAATATATATTTATATATATATATATATATATATATACATATATGTGTATATATATACATATATGTGTATATATATATATATATATACATATATATATATGTATATATATATATATATATATAAGTATATATATATATATATATATATATATATATATATATATATATATATATATATATATATAAATATATATACATACATATATATATATATATATATATATATATATATATATATATATATATATATATATATTTATATATATATATTTATATATAATTATCGATATCGATAAACATTTAGGTAAAAAAACTTAAAACGTTAACTATTAAGTATATTAATAAGTATATAATTACTTATCTTTTGCCTAATCCATTAATACTTACTGGCACATGAAATATAAAAAACTCACCAGCCCATAAATATCCATCATCGTTAGAGTAATAACATGCTACTGTCGTGCTAAAATAAGTTTTGAAAATGATAAACGCTGTTAACAATGTGAAAGACAATATTTAGTGTAACCGTACACTAATAAAGTTAAAAAAAAAAAAAATTTAATAATAATGAATAAAAATTAAAAAACAAACAAACAAAAAGCAGTAACAAAGAAAATATGAAAAAAGTAAATAAAATATATACCACAAAACTTATAGAGAATACTTACCTTGAACTTGCAGAAAATACTTACCTTGGATAATGTTGATTCATGCATACATATATATGAGAGTTTTCGACATCCCAATAAATTCCACGACCGTAGGACTCTAAAAAGAATAAAAAAGAAAATCATCATCATTTAAAACTTTCAATTAAAAGTCTAAAATGCGCTTATGCTGGTTAAGGTAAAAGTATTTTTTGCTTAAACCATTATTAGCCTTGTCTTATACCTTAACCAATTTTCGCCAGCTCAAATTGATATGACATAAGGTCAAACTTAATGCCATTAGCCTGCAATAAAACAAAACAGCTTGCTTATATTTTTGTTTTTGTTTTATGTCAGATTGTGCTAGAACTGTTCAGCACCTTTTTCAGTGCTAATTAGCGATTTTCCCTGGTTGGGAATGTGCTAATTAGAATTAGTTTGTATTTGCATCTGTTTTTCAACACATCCGTTTGTAATTGACAAATTAAATATTAAAAGCTTATAAAATTCACCTTTTAGAATATCTTCATTTGCAACAACTGGTATTTTTGCATGGCTAAAACATTGAACTCCCACTCTAAATGTTTTGACTGTTGTCATAGGATTTCTAGATTCAACTTGAAATGATAACATTAATAGAATATCTAATGTGATTATGCCAGCCATTGGACAAACTGCATCATTAAAAAAAATTGTGAAATTGTAATTGAATAAGTCAGGTGGGTTGAATTTACCATTGAACTAAATAAAAAAAATAATGCATTAAAAACAAATTCCAAAAAACAATGTTGTTACTTGTGGGGCTCAGGTTTTACTTATAAATTTTACATTTACTTAAAAATATACTCAACGAAAAAGAAAAAAAACTATATATATATGGGTTTTTTTTTTCATTGAGTAAAAACTATATAATATGTATATAGCTAAATAAAAAATCATACTTTAAATCCACCCGTTAAAACTCCTTAACTGTCTATTAAACTGCTCAATAAAATATAATAAATCAATTTATTGTTTAAGGGGTATACCTCCTAATAAACCTAAAATGACAACTTGGTATTGTATCTTATAAAACTACATATTTTCAAGGTCTGAAAAATTTGTGCAAATTAATTAAAAAGCGTATTTATATAAATTCGTGGCAAACGTCTATCATGGCGAATTGGCGATTGACGAAAAAGCTAATGTTTATAGCAGATGACAATTTGAGAACTGTTGCATATTTCTAAATGAAACTTTGAGTTTCATTTAGAAATATACAACAGTTTATAAGACTTTTTAAAACAAAATCTGCAACTTAAACTAAAAAAATAATATAATTATTATTATAATATTTTTATAATTATTGCCTTAACTGCCCTAAGTTTTTAGTAAAAAAAAAAAATTAGTAAAGTACAAAAAAACTTCTTAGTTTAAAAGTTAGGACTCGAATGTTTTTAAAAAGTCATAAAAACATACCCTAAAAATTTGATCACTCTACCATTTATAGTTTAAAAGATATCATTTGCGTAAACTGGCTCATCGATAAATAAATTCATTTTGAGTGAAAGAATTTTAAAGTTTAAAATTGTGTATAAAGCCATTTCAGCTTTAAACATAGCACAAAAAACAAAAAATAATAATATATAAAGAAAAAAGTTATATAAAAGATTAAGACTCATAAGTAGTAATATTTTTGTTATCAGGTGATTTTTACTACAATACATTGTCATTATTTTTGTACTGTGCTTGACAAAGTTTGCATTTGTTAATATTGATGCATCCTTTTGTTGTACAATTGCCAGGGATCAACCGGAATACCTCCATAATTTGTAAAGTTACTTTACTACCAATGTTAAAACTGGCCGCAGAATTAAAAAATCAGAGTTTTGGCTTTTCAAAAGTAACAAATTAAGTCTTAGGGAGATGCTCCCAAATCATGGTATTGAAAGATTTGTTAGCATTTTGTTTTAATCATAGCGTTCTCTATTACAGGTCTATTCATGGTGCAACAAGATTTTTTTGTGGAGATCTTCTTTTTTACAGCAAAAAAGAATTATTTCTCCATGTTTAGACCACTCGGTGTAGTTAAGTCGATTTACAAATTATTTTAATTCTTTTACTTGAAATTAGCATGATTTTATCAGCGTGTTATGTCCAAAGAAGAGCTTTAAATATTATAATTTTTTTGCTTAAGGTTTTTTTAATATTTAAAGAAACTTTTCTTTTTCTATTATTTTATTATTTATAATTTTATTATTATATTTATATTTTATATATTTTATTATTATATAATTTTCAAAACTTTTTTACTACCCCTAATAGTGAATCTAAAGAACACCATTTTGGAATCTTCAGATCAATTTTGTTCATCGACACTAACATAAATTTAGTTAAAAACTTTTGAAAAAGTGCCTTAACCCACTATAGATCCTAGTTCTAATCTGTTCTGACGTATATTACCTATATATAGTTGTCAAAATACAATATTTCTATCAATTTTCACAAAAAAATACTGGAATTTTGACCAAGAAAGAGCTTATAATTAACAAAAATTGCCAATAAACAATCAGAACAGATCATATTTTTAAACTATGATGTTTATTTTATCTAAAAAACGTATTTATTTAAAATCTTATTCAAATTTGGATTGTGATTTTAGGATTTAAAAAAAAAAAAGAATCATCCGTCTGGGTTTTTTCACTACAAACATTTATATTTTATGATAAATAATAATATGATAATACCGCAAAATTTATCATTTGAATTTTTTTCATCTTTTTATAATTCACAGAATATTTTGTTGACTACAACATATTTCACGGAAATATGTTGTAGTCAACAAAATATCATACAGACACTATAATATTTTAAAATTGCCTTAACTACACCGAGCAGATAAAATACCATGTCATTTATGGTATATCTTTAAATAATGGTATATAATATTATGTTAATAAACTTATATAGTTTAACACAGAATTTCAGATTTAATTCAAAGCGAATAGTATATTTACAATATTAGATTAAATCATCATGCCAAATAAATGTTGTGTGTATGGTTGTCACACCAACTATCAAAGTGAAAATAACAAAATATCTAGTGAAGTTATTAAAATATCAGTTCATCGGTTTCCAAGTAATAACATTGAGTGTGAAAAACTATTCAAAAATCTAATTTAGTTGTTATCATATATACTGTTATCTGTGAGTTACACTGGCCTCCAAATTTTGATCATTTATAGTATCAAATAAAAACGTCTACCAAAAATGCTCCTTCTGTTTGGCTGGGAGTACCTTTATCTCAGATTCCAACTGAAAGAACTACCAAAAGATCTTTAAGTGGCATTAGAAGTACGCTAGATGACGAGCTAGACACATTCCTTAAAAAGGATAAAGCTGCTTTTTGTGACATTAAAAACAAGTTTATCAACAGCAGTGATCACCAATATCCAGATATATTGTTTATGGTTGATGTTTATGTTGTTATACAATCTTTTCAATTTTTTTATAGAATACCTTTTTTTGTACTTAAAATTTATTAAAATCTTACCATTGAAACATTTCATTATGGGTATAAGTATGTAACTGTTGATACCTAAGTTTGATGAGGTACTTTGTTTTTCAAGCTTCTTAAAAATGGAAAATTAAAAAGAAGTAATTGTGCAACATATTTCAGTTATGGAACCAAAAACAATTGGAGATTTTGTTCAACTCAAATAGCTATACATTCTTTTGTATGTTTTTCAACATCAAGGGCATTATATAATTGCTTAGGAAATGATTATATAATTGCTTAGGAAATGATTTTCAACTTCCCTCTAAGAATGCTTTTTAGTTTAATTTTTAATTTAATTAGTTTTAAAAAAATTCCAAATAATTTAACGGAAAACTCATTTTTCTGATGCAACCTTAAAAATTATGATTTTTTTTTAAGTGTACGATTATTTTTTTTGCATACTGTAGTTTCTTAAAAATAATGCTAACTGATAAAAATAATATTTAAATCATTATTTATAAAAATAAAAAATCCCATTTTATTATCCGAATTCATAAAGTAAAATGTAAAAATTTTATTTTAGAAAAATTAAAAAAATAAAATTGTTCAAAACAAAAGTTATATTTTTGTTTGATTATTTTTGGCATCAATTTTTAAAGAGTCAATTTTATTGCACTTAATATGTGTATAATATACACATGACAGTGTATAAACATAGTATACATATAGCCTGTATATCTGTAATATATTTGATTAATATTCAAACAGCAAATTCATATTTCAGTTGCCTCAGTCAATAGAAAACGCCTTATTTAATTATATCTAATTATTCTAATTAACTATTCAAATAATCTGTTCTCTATATTAATTATTAATTATTATAAGTTGACATTTAATTTCTAAATGTCAAAATGTCAAATATTTAAATTTATTTTTTAATTCTATGCATGCTGTTAATGGTAAATAGCATCAAATAAAAGAAAAAAGATAAAAAGAAAAGAGGGTTCCACAAGGTGAGAATTTATTCAAAAAATTATAGGTGCTAAAACAAAATATGTATGGATTGTTTGCAAAAACTGTATGTAGGTTGTATGTAGGTTGTATGCAAGTTGTATGAATTAGTATGCATTTTTATAAATAAAAAGAAAAAACTTTTATTCCCCCTTATAGCAAGTCAGTTAAGTGAAACATTACTTGAAGTAAAGTGAAACTTCAGAAATCAATGTGTAAATAACACAAGAATGCACCATAAAATATGAAAAATCTTTTTTTTCTTTTAAAGTAATGCTCACAAACATTTTGTAATGAAATCGTAATAAACTTTGAGCAGTTTTTCATCATTTTTTCTTATGGTTAAGACTTAAACGTCATGCCAAGGATTTCATTTCACTAATGTAAAGTTCACTTATGTCATGGATCATCTCAAGTTTTATAAATTTAACAAGAAATTAGAAAGTGATGCACACATAACTTTGATAAATGCTTAAAACTGATAAATGCATGAAGTTGACTTAAAAATGTTAATATTTGCATAGAAATGTTAAACAATTGCCATTGTTTGACAATTAAAAAAATTGTCATTGTTTGAAATTTTTACACAACTTTAGTTTTTGAAATTTTTTAAACATTTTTTTGACTTTTTTTATTATATTTGAATTTTTACAAAAAGTTTTAAAATTTTTTAGGTGACGGAAATAGGACTTCAAAAATTAACTAATAAAAATAAGTCCAAATTAAATTTTTGACAAAAAACTTCATTAGTGTGAACTTTTCATCACAGGATTTGAGATTCAAGTCATGACATGACAGGTTTTTGAGATCATTTTCTATTTAACCATTACATATCAACATGAATCATTTTTATTTAACTAAATTTAATAGTTAATTTTAACAGAGTCTTTATCAGATCTTCTCCTTCGTTTGTAAGAGTATTAATTTAAAAAAATGCACTAATAATTAATTATGCAAAAAAATAAAAAAAATGAAAATTTGCTTACACGATATTTTAATTTATTGTAATCAGTTCTAATGAAACCCTGAATAACACTTTTAGGTGCAAAACTAAAAAATGGCGGCAAAACATACTCAAATTCCACAGTAATGTTGGGTACTATTTTAAATGTTGGGTAAATTCGTAAGTTGAATATTACAACATTTCTAAAAAAGAAAAATATTTATTTATAATATAAATTATCATATAAAGTAAAGAAAAATATTTCACAATTGCATTGCACATTCGAGTTTATAAAAATTAATTTGCCAGTAAAAAAATATTCAAAAAAAGTATAGTTATAAAAATAATTCTTTGAACTAAATTTTAACACATACCTCTCATGAGATTGTTGTCAAATATAAACAGGTAGCTTATTGTTTTGACTTATACTTTTATATATAATAATATAAGGTTATATTTTTATATAAATAATTTTATATTTTTGAAATATCACTAGGAACTAACTACCCTCTCTTATGGGAGGGTAATTAGTTCATGGTAATATTTCAAATTTCCTGAGTTTGGTATTTGTATCAGGTGGCTTTGAAATGCCTAAGTTTATTTCTATTAAGACAAAAACCTTTTCTGAAACAAGGTAGTTGTCACTTCTGTTCAGAATGCTTGAAATCCAAAGAGCTATGAACCAACTAGTTAAATTATTCTCCAGAAAATTCCAACTATTTAGTAACATGTGATCCATGGATAACTGTAGATTTTTCTTGGAGTCATTAATTGCTCCATCATAAGCTTTTGCTTCATTTACTTGTAGAAATCTGTATTGCTAATCTGAATATCTTCTATAACACCAACACCAATTTAAAAAAAATGTAAAAAATGTACCCAACTTTCTTTGTAAGGCAGATTTCTGGCACGATACAAACACTATAATCATTTAGAATATAAATCTCATAGTTTTTATGGGTAAATTTTTTGTATAAAATAAAAAACTTGCTTGTTTGGTAGACTATTGTAATAAGCAAATGCTTGAAATGATAAAAACCTTTAGATAAATGGGCCAAATCAAAAACTCAAAATAAAATATTTATATTAGGCGCAAATGTTATATAGGAACTTAAAAACTTTATCTTCATGAACTGCCTGGTTTTTTTTAAAGCAGTTGTTACGATAGCACCATGACTGACACCATGATTACTCTATTCTAAGTATTTTAGGTCAGAAAAAAAATTTTCTTATTCTCTGGCACTCCTTAAGATTGTTGCCAATGTTTAAAAAAAACATTGTTAATAAAACAAATTAGCGGTTTAAACTTTTTTTTTATGAATACGATTTTCCAACAACTCATTTTCCATTTTTTAATATTTAAAAAATCTGCTTGAAGCATTTTTTTAACCTTTGTTTACCAATAGACATAAGAATAAAAAACTAGTAAAACATTTCTTCGAAATTGTAAATTTGCTCAATTGTACCCCCAGTATAAAGAACTTATGCAGTAGTGGTGTAGTGGATGAATGCTCCCTTTGTACACAAAAGATTCAAGCCCACTATGTCCATAGAATTATGATATAACAACTTCTTGAACTTAGTGGATTATGGGCCATGCAGAGATAAACATATTAGAAAAATAATAACAGGGAAAAAAACAATAATGAAGAACAAAAAAATTAAAAAGTAATCATACTACTTCATGTAGTGCTAAATTCTGTCCAATATCAATGCTTTGAGAAGAAATTTCCGTGAACACAAAAAATTTAAAGGAGTTTACATTTAGAAAAATAGAACAAAAACAGTACAAAATACATTCAATAAACTAAGCACCAAATAGATAAATAATAAAAAAAAAAGAATAAAAGAGAAACAAAAAAAGTTTATGGGATCATCCTTTTTGTTGAATTATCTGCGACTGAAACTAATCAATAAAATGAATAATAAAAAAATATTTAAATCCAAATTGAAAAAATGTGTATTTAGATCATCAAAGAACAATGTTATTGTAAAAAAATCTGCTAGAAAATCTGATTTAACCTTAATAGCGAATACTTGGACTCTCAGACTCTAACATAATAAATAGCCAAAATCATCACTTAGATAGAGATAAATGAGGAAGTAGTGATATATATAATCATACAATACTGAAAATAGTGCAATACTGACAGTGGTACAGTACTGACAGTTGTACAATACTGAGAGTGATACAGTACTGATAGTAGTACAATACTAACTGTGGTACAGTACTGACAGTGGTGCAGTACTGAGAGTAGTACAATACTGACAGTGGTACAGTACCGACAGAAGTACAATACTGACAGTAGTACAATACTGACAGTAGTAATTGTTGATGGATCTCTGAAAGCTACTACAGAATTCAGGAAACCTGACTACCAGCTGGACTCAGAACCAAAAAACTGAGTTTTAAAGCCATACCGTCATTAGGAGATAACAGAATAAGATGCTTAGCCATAAAGACAGAGACACAAGCAAAACCTATGCATTGATTCAAGAAGATACGACATTCAACATCCTAAACTGGTAAAATTACAAAACTGGTTTTAATGTTAATTCTATTTTGTGCTACAATTAACAATAATTTTTTTCATGCTCCTAATGTTCATGACGAATTATTTAATAAATCATAATAATTTGTTGTATTTCTTTAAAATTTATTTTAACACAGTGCCTTCAAATAGTAACACTGTCTGTCTCTCTCTACAAAGAGTGTTTATTAATAGAGGAAGTCTTAATAAAACTTTTTTAGTTAGTAACTAAGCTCTAACTAAATTTAACTAATCTTCATAACTTTTTAATTTTAATTAACTCTTCCCTAAGGTATTTCATGTACTGCAACTGATAATGAACATGTTTCAATTTTTTAACAGATGTTTTACAAGTTTCTTATTGGTCATTAATTTAAGATTTAATTAAATATATAAATTTTTAAATAAATTTCAAGGTTTATATAAATATAAAATTTAAATAAATAGATAGGTTGTTTATTAATTAATTTAAGAACCAATTGTTTATTGATAGAATTTACAAATTGTATCAATAAACAATTGAGTCTTCAAATTTATAAGGTTAAGTTATCATAAATATATGCCAGTTATTATTATAATTACGATTTTATTTATATATTTATGGCATTTTTTTTCCTAATACATTAATAAAAAGTTAGATGCTTGACACTTTCGATAATAGTTTACAACTTAAATTGTATTAACAAATACAATAGATTTATAAAAAGCTAGAAGTTAGAAAAACTGTTATAATCATACAAAATAATTTTTTTAAACAAAAGTTTTTATTTGTATCTGCAACTATTATAATATAACTATTTACATAATATTTATGGTTATTAATAATATTTATTACTAAAACCATAAATCTTAAGGTTTGCAAAACCTTTTATTAAAGGTTTTGTAAACCATAAAATTTATGGTTAAACTGGGCCTCTGGAAGTTCAACCTGTTTCTCTGCACTGCAACCTTGTTTAACAAGTTTGTGTATCGGAGTCCAGGGTTAGGAGAGAGTTACAAACAGAATTTAAAAAAATCTGTTTTGACTGTGGTATTAGCCTTTTCATATAAACCTTCATATAATACAATTTCATTAGGTGAAAATGAAATTTTATTACAAAAGATTTGATTTTTGGCTTGAAAGTTTAACTTAATATTTTATTTAATCAAAATAAAAGCAACATTTAACCATTAGCTAAATTTTTTTTTTTCATGTCACCTTTTGTAATTAATTTTTTAAATAGTATATTTATTAAAATTATATACAATAAATTTTTTAAAATTATATTAAATAAATGTTTATTTCCATCTTTAGTTGTTTTGTGCAATTTATGATGTATATTATGAAGTAGTTTATTCTTAATGTAACTATAATTTTCGGAGCTTGAGATACTTTAGTTTTTTCAATATTTTTGTTATTTTCTTTGCTTTATATGTATTAGAACTAAAGAAAATTTATGAATATGCTAAATACAGTAGTACAGATAATAATCCAGAACATTCTATCAAGCTTATATATAAATATTTCTATTTCGTTTTTCAACAGTATTTTATTTCCTTAAAAAAAATATTTTTGTTTCCTTATTTTTAAACAAGTTTATAAAGCACATATTTCCTTAAAAATGTTTCCTTATTTTGAATAATTTTATAAAGCACATATTCCTTTAAAAATATTTCTTTATTTTGAATAATTTTATAAAGCACATATTTAAAAATGTTAAAATTGAAGTAAAGCGTTTTGTAAATTAGACTTTAAAACATCTTTAGGTAGAAGGTTTTAAAAATCTTTAGGTAGAAGGTTTCTTTTTTTTTCTTATTCTTTAGTTCTCTTTTTTTTTCTTATTATTCTTTTTTTTTTACTTTCAATATACCTCATCATCATCATCATCATCATCATCATCATCATCATCATGATCATCATCATCATCATCATCATCATCATCATCATCATCATCATCATCATCATCATCATCATCATCATCATCATCATCATCATCATCATCATCATCATCATCATCATCATCATCATCATCATCATCATCATCATCATCATCATCATCATCATCATCATCATCATCATCATCATCATCATCATCATCATCATCATCATCATCATCCAACAATTTACCTCATCATCATCATCCAACAAAGGTAGGATAACCTTTGATATTTTACTTGAAAGGAATATATATTAGAAATATTTATTATAATTTATTATTCTTACATAATTTCTTTAATTCTACTTAGACATTCTATCTTATATCATTAATTTAGTTTGTCTACTGTTTACTGTTGGAATATGGTCTTAATTTAGAAACTTACAAAATTTTAAACTAACTTTCAAATCACTAGCTAACTGTTTAATAAAAAAAATTAATTCAGCATAATTAACGCCATGAGAGGTGGTGTCAGAAGGTATATTGTCCTGGGGCCCATACTTATAAAGTATTATAAAGTATTATAATTGAATTATAATTAATACAATTCTAATATAAATTATATTAGAAGTAAATTATAAAGTATTATAATTGCCTTTTTAAACAAATTGCAAATGTCTTTTGTTGAGCAAAACAATTTTATAAGCTAAGTTATTTGGAAATTATTCTAAAAGGAAAATATATAAAGAAAAAAATTATGTATAAACTACTTTGAACACATTATTTAGAAGCATTTATAGTTTGTATTGTTTGAGTACTTTAGATTATTAAAATACCACAATTCATTTAAAGTATCGCATACTTTTAATCAATTGCGGTATTTTAAAACAAAAGTCAATGAATGTTAGAGAATTGTCTATTTGATTCTACAGTTTATTTTATTTTTATGTTATAGTTTAATCAGTTGTATATGGAATTTTGTTATAAGGAATAAAACATTCAATTATAAAAACTGATTTATTCAAAATAAATATGATGCATAAGAACAGAGATGTAGCAAAGATTTAGGCAACGAAGCAAAAATGAAAAAAAATCACCTTTTTTACAATAAAATTTAAAAATATTACTTTTTATGTTAAAATTAGCTTTTTTTTGGACCTCTTAAAGCCTTTGCGCTTAGGGCAATTTAGTCCATGATCGCCCCTTGCTTTACTATTGCTTAAGAAAATTTGTTACAATTATTGCTTTTTAAAACCATCGATATATCATATACAGAATGTTTTATTTACAGGAATGAGTTACTTCCAATTTATATAAAATTTTATTTAGTAGTCTAATAAAAAATGAAATACCATCACAAATCTAGAGCTCAAAAAAGGAAAGAAAGATTGTTGAGGTTAAAAAATGTAAATGAAAAACATACTCTACTTTAAAGTTATGGATTTTCAGTGTCTTCAAAAAAAAAAGATTCAGAAAATCAATACCATAATGTAGAAGCAATAACGATTTTAATAATTTCAGCAATAATGACAATGTTGTTGAACAAGTTGTAGATTTAATTAATGACTGGCAACTTCCAGATCCTGATAACATTAAAAAAAAGCTGATGTGGAGCAGACGATGTTTTCATTTCTATCAACAATATCTAGTTGTTATAAATAGGAATATCTAGAAATTATAAATCAGGTATAGCTGATGATATTATTAAAATAAAACTGTTTGACTTTTATGTTAGTAGTCTAAAAAATGAAAGACCAAACGCTTCTAAAATTGAGTAAACAGTTCGTAAGGTTCCAGAAAAGATTCCACCTCAATTTCCAAAAGATGTCAACATATATTCACTTCCTGTTTGTATAGTGTGTACAAGTATGAAAAATGGAGGAGCTGTTTCCTGTGATTGTCTTGTTAGAAGCAAAATGAAACAACTGTTGTTTTGTTTTCCTTGTCGCCTTTTTATTGAACTATCAACAACAAGTATGTTGCTTATGCTTAACCACTATGTCTGGGTATCATTTTCAAAGGGAATGGCAAAAATTACATGACAAAATTCCAGTGCATTGAAACAGCCGTAACCATAAATATTGTTATGTTAAATGGTGGCAATTAGAAAAAAGTATTGACTCTGATTCTGCTATCAATATTATGCTGCAGAGCATTAAGAATCAAGCATCGCACTGGAAACAAGTTCGAAACTGAATTTTAGATGTCACACTGTTTCTAGCTGAACGAGGTTTGGGATTTAAAGGAACAAGTGATTTAGTTAGCAGCAAATTACAATTTTTTGGGCATTTAAGAATTGATGAGACATTATGACTGTCTTGAAAAAACATCTGAACTAAGTTGTGAAATCACAAAAATTGAAGAGAAGACAACAAGTAAATTACCTTTCACCGGAAATTCCAAATGAGTTTATAGAGCGTTGTGCCAAAAAGGTAATAGACGTTATTTTAAGGGAAATTTTAAAATAAAACATAGGAAAAAAAATGTTTAAACAAATTTTTAAAAAAAAGTCTAAAGAATTAAAAAAAAAACATCGGTCAGCTAGGATTGACAGTGTAAAAACTTTTGCAGAACATATTTAAAGATTTTAAGAAGTTTAAAGAGTGCTATCCAAGACTTAAAGAAGCTAAATCTGACTGCCGAGACTTGATCAGATATCAAACGCATTGGATAAACTTGGGTTCATTTGAGTGCACCATACTCGTGAACATCTGATTTAAAGTTTTAACAACCATCAAATGTAGAAACACGGTTCTGTAAGCCAGAGATGCACCTTTAGATGTGGAGGTTTTAAATTTAAAAAGCCTTATTGATGACCTCTTATTATTGAGAAACAGCTGGAATTCAATTTTAAATGAATGTCAACTTGTTGCCAAAAAATCTGGGTATGGTTTCCAATGACATATTCCTGGAGAAAAGACAGAGAAGAAAAGCTAGATTTTCACCAGTGCAAAACTTTGTTTCAAGCATGATATTTTTTATGTTCTTTTAGACTGTGTCATTGGTAACCTGATTGGTATATTGGCCTTTTGAGGCAGCCAAAGATTTTGAGGAAATATTAGGTGTTGTATGGAAATACATAACATTAGATAAAGATCTGCAGTGTAAGAAAGCTTCATCTATTTGTGTTAAATACAACACTGATGTTTCTCTTTGATTTGACAAGTTAAAACATTTAAATGCAATTCACGCGCCAAATCTTGAAAAAATAGTTTTATCGCTGTTTCAATTATTAAACAAACTCTGTGAGTTGAAGCTTGATTCTCTTTTCCCAAATATTTTAGTTGTTCTTATAACCTTTTGTACTTGTCCAGTGACCGTTGCGCAAGCAGAATGCTCTTTCAGCACGGTTACAAGATTTAAAAATGTTTTACGCTAAACAATGTGTCAAGATCAACTTTCTACTTTGATGCAGTTATCTATCTTTTTGCAAGCCAAAAAACTTGCAAAGCTCATTTTGGCTAATTGTAATACAATTGAATACAATTATTTATTTTGTTTTAAAATTCAAAATAATATTTTTTTAAAAAGAAAATCAGAGAATACTCTTGTTTTCTAAAAACATATTTGCTGACATATGGAGGCTTTATTAATACTTTCTTTTTTAATTTCTTTTATTTTCTTTTTTTAAATATTTCAAGTAAATTACTAATAATATCAATATTAAAGAAACTTGATTAAAAGACATTTTAGTACAAAATATTTTGCTAAATAAACTAATTTCTATTAACTAAAATTTGTTTAAAAAATGCAAGGATTCATTGACCAACCTAACTAATTAAAGACACATCATATTATAGACTTTAAGTTTGATAAATTCAAGTTATCTTTTTAATATGGATATGAATATTACTGTAAAAAATAAAAAAAAAGGGCTCGCAAAAATTTTTACCCCACGCACTATGCATCGTTTAGCGGAAATAGGATTTTTGGAAATAGGATTTTTTGATTTTTCATATTTAAACTTTTTAAGTTTTTTTTTTGCATTCAGTTTTTAATTTTCTATAAAAAAAAAAATCAGTCTTATTTTTTTTAAACTTTTGATATTTTAAGGGTTTTTTCAAGGTTTTAGAAAACTCGCATTTTTGTTAAAATCCTTTCAAGGTATATGATAAGTGTTAAATTTTTATATTATTTTTATGCGAAATTAAAATAATCATATATTTAATTGAATGTATTTTTTGCTGATTTTTTTGATTTCTTAATCATTGATTGATTTGAGCATGTGGTCACAGAGGTCGCCTCGTTTTTTTTGAATAAAATATAGCTACTGTGAATTGACTTTACTGCCATGCAAAAATATTCAGGCGACCTCTGTGACCTTATGCTTTAAAATCACTTTTACTAATGTGAGTTTTATTTAAAAACTGACTAAATTCTGTGAAGTAAATGAAAATTCCGTAGTTCAATAACATACAATTTTACCATGCGAAGGATTACACCACTACACCACTACCATGCGGTAGTGGTAGTACCACTACACCACTACCATGCGGTAGTGGTGTAGTGGTAAAGCGCTCGCTTTAAAAGCGAGAGGTTCCGTGTTCGATCCCCACTACGTCCCTGGTAGTACCGCGCTAAACTTGTTTCTCTGCGCAGCGGCCTTGTTCACCAAGGTTTGTGTTTCGGAGTTATAGAGTTAAGAGAGGGTTATAACCACTATTAAGTAGCCTCCTCATCTGAAGTGGCCTTCTCGGCCTTGAGGAGGCGAATAACAAAAAAAAAAAAATTTTATAAATTATCAAAATGGCTACATTCATTCTTTGTCAACTTTTAACACATGCATTTCCCCCAAGGCATGCATTCTTAAAAAAAAAATTTTAAAGCCTGTGCCAAATGTTTGCAGTCTAAGTTTATTGCACTAAATAATGCTGGCTGTATGGTTAGTTTCACAATTTTTCGAAGACTGGCTTTTGAGTTGATAAAAAACTTTAACAAATGTGGGAAAAAAAGCAGTTTGTTCTTCACTAAATACAAAGATTTTCTGGATAAAAAAATAAAATACAAATTATATGTCTCATAAGTTTTTTATTACTTTTAAAGTAAAATTTTATATATATATATATATATATATATATATATATCATATATATATATATATGTATATATATATATATATATATATATATATATATATATATATATATATATATATATATATATATATATATATATATATATATATATATATAGCATAGAACAAGAAAAATTTAGTTCCAGTACCTGAGTTGCATATATTAATTGGAATAGTTACAAGTTAGACATTCTTGTTTGTGATATTGCTGATCAAGGAAAACTTGATTCATTTCCAGTTATTTAATGTTTAAGAAAGTTTAAAGCTGTAAAGCAAGCTACCTTTGCAAAAAAATTATTGGTGATATGGAATCTGCTGTTATGGAATTTAAGACGACTTATGCTAGTTTAATGGAATATATTATTCATTATTTTGAAAATATTTCTTTAAATATAACATGGAAAGTTCATATTGCAATTAACCATATTGTACCATTTCTAAAAAGTACCAATACTGATAATGGACTTGGAATTTACTCAGGACAAGCAGGTGAATCTGTTCATCATGAGTATCAAAAAACATGGATTAAGTATAAGAGACAACAAAACAACTCTGATTATGCTAAACGATTGAAGTTAAGTGTTGTCAAATTTTCAACATTTAATAAATAGTTAACATGTTTATAATTTAAGTTAATATATTGTTGACCCACAATAATGTCAAAAAGTGTTGCTTCTTAAGTATTTTAAAGCATGTAAGATTAAGTATCGATAAAATTTAATACTATTTATGTAATTCTAAAGCTTAGTCTAGATATTTGTTCACATTAAATCTGTTTATTATATTTTGTTATTGTTTTTTACCTCAACTTTTTTGCTATGTTATCTGTTGTAGAATATATGTTCAAACACTTTTTAATGCATTTGTAATATAGTAGTGGTGTAGTGGTAAGAGCGCTCGCTTTGTAAGCCAGAGGTTCCGAGTTCGACTCCCACCACGTCCCTGGAAGTACCGCGCTCAACTTAGTTTCTCCGCGCAGCGGCCTTGCTCGGCATGGTTCGTGTTTCGGAGTTAAAGGGTTGAGAGAGGGTTGCACCACAAATAAAAACTAAAAAAAATAAATAATAAAAAACATAAAAAATAAAAAAAACAAAAGAGTAGCCTCCTTGACTGTAGTGGCCCCCCCTCGGGCCTTGGGGAGGTGAATAATCTTAAAAAAAATAAATATATATATATATATATATATGTGCACACATTTTATACATGTTTTAGAAGAAATACTGTAACAATGGGAACACCTGAAGCAGGTATATATACTGCACCTTGTGCGCCAAAACCTAGAAAATCTTTTTCAGAACTCACGAGTAGGATGAAACGCAAAATAACTGATAATCTTCAGGGAAAAGAACTGGAAGAGCTTCAACATGCTGTAAAAAGATTTGCATCTAATCCCTTTACTGCACCCAGGTCTACTTTATATGGTCCAAATTTATCATTGCATACTTTTTGCAATTTGAGACTAACAGACAGAACATGGGCTGAATTTAAGAAAATTTTTACACAAAATCATCATCTTGTTCCTCCAGGTTTAACCAAGTTAAAAGAATACAAAAAAAATTGACATATCCAGAGCATGAGGAATATTCAGAAACTGAAGTAAAATGTAGTCTCTTCAATATGATTAAACATTCAGTTTCTAGAGTGTTTGAGTATCTTTTGGAGGATGAAGATAATCCTATTAAAGTTTTAGCACAGGAGGAACATGATAACATATAGGTTATTTGCAAAGTGGGAGGTGATGGTCAGAGTGACCGATCTGAGTTTCAGAATGCAGCAACTATGAAGAGAGGTGTGGATGATTCCACTGTGCATAGCATAGTGTTTGTACTGTTGGAGATTCGAAGTGGAAAAAAGGTAATATGGAAAAATTGTAATCCAAATAGTCCAGATGCAACCCATCATCTTATGTTTTGTTTTGCCAAAGAGACTGCTAGTTTTATTCAAGAGAAGTTTGAACATTTACAAAATGAAATTTTATCTTTAGAAAATATTAAGTTTAAGGAGTTTAATTTGGAAACTATTTGGAATAAAGATAAACTTGTAGACAAGAATATATTAAAACTTGGAGTTTGCAGTCTTCATTTGTGGATACGCAGCATGTAGTGGGTCTTCAATACTGCTTGCAAACTTCCTGCACTGAAACAAAGAAGACAAATTCTAGCAAAAAACAGCAAAGAATTTAATGAAAACAAAAAAAAATCCCAGCACTTATTCAAAACACAATTAAAAATAAGGGTATCATTTGTCAGGAAGGGAAGTGGTACATCTAATACTGGCAATGTTGCACGAAAATTCTTTAATAAACCATCTGTGACTGGAAGAATTTTAAATTTGAATACCAATATGATCAAACTATTTAGGGACCTGTTCATTGATACGAACAGTACAACCACAAGACCAAATGTAAAAAATTTTAAGCCGAAATCTGAACGTCTGTTTGATCTCATTTCTAATGATCAGTTTTTAAAAGTCATTCCAATGTCACAGTCTGTGCATAGAATGATAGTTCATAATGTTTCTTTTATTAAATATTTTAAGTATCCATTAGGTTCTTTGTCTGAGAGTGCCATTGAAGCCAAGAACAAAGCCAACAAAACTGCACAAGTAGATCATCACGTTTAACTTTTTTTGCAAAAAATACTAGGGATACAGCTAATTATTTATTTATGACATCTGACATACTGCAAGAAGAACAAAATGCAAGTGGTATAAAAGCTATAATGCAAGAAGATTCAGCTGATAACTGTTCTTAAGGTAAATATTGGAGAAAGCTATGTGTATCTTTAAATTTAGATATTTAATGTTATCGCTTAATTCTATTAATGATACATTTTAGGTGCTGGTGGTAGCCAATCTGATACTTCTGAGGCCTTTTCACATAATCAACACAGTATGTTTTTTTTATGCTTGCAAAAAAAAAAAACTCAATTATATCTATTTATTACACTGAATACAGTTTTTTTCTTGAATGTATAATTATTAGAATTAAAATTTGATAATAGATAATTTTTATAATAAATGGGTATATCTTAAACTATACTATTCATTACAATAATGAAACTTTTTAAAATTTTAATATTTGTTGTTAAATAATTTTAGGAAGTCAAAGAGTAATGGTTCGTATTAAAAAAAGAAATCAAGGAAGTATCATTAAACCATGCAGCTGTAATTGATAAGCAAATTTCAAAAAACATTTATTTTCATAGCCACATATTGTTAAAAACCTATTTTAGCATCACAACCTTATTCTGCAATTGAAGGGAATGGAACTTTTTTATTTATTTCACTTTTATTTATAATAAAATACTTATATGTTATTTCTTTTTTTATTTAACATGAAAATATACATTTTAGAGAAGGTGCTGGTGCATGTTATTTCCTTTTTTATTTAACATGAAAATATAAGTAGGAGACAAAAAATGCCTGTAACCCCTAAAAAAGATAAACTGATATATCAGACTTAAAGTTTTAAATATCAAAAACTATCGGTTTCATGTTTTTTTTAATCAAAAATCGAATAAGTATGGATAAACCGCAAAAAAACCGGAATGAAAATAAACCGCCAAAAAAACCGGACTTTTTTTTATAAATATATGTATAAACAAACAATATCTCATAATTGATGCTTTGTTAAAAAAATTACTTCAAAATGTTAAATAGTTCGCTAGTTATAAGGCTATTTCCGTTTTTTCTATCAGTGCAACGCATAGTGCCGCGGTCCGGCTTGGCTCTCTGCGGCCCTGATTAAGGTAAGTATATCATTATTTTCGGGTAAATAATAAGGCGGGTTTGTACTCTTAATTTTTATTATATTGCTTTTTGTGTAACAATTTTAGTTTTTAGTGGGTTTTTATTTTATTTTATCAGATTTTGAATATTTTACGTAATGTAATATTCTCATTAATGAGTGTGTAATATTATTTCTATGAAACCTCACAAAATCTAGCCCTTTATAAAATGATTTAAATGTATAGCTGCTTTAGATGTGGTTAGAAGTAGTGTTTTGCATTACCACAGCTGGCAAAATCCAGGCATCTGGCAATTCTGACACAAAATTCAATCTATCTTAGCTTTACTATTTAAAAGCACATGGTGAGTGTAGAAATAGTTCTTGCATCATCATCTTTTTTTTAACTTTACAGCTTTACATCAGTTCTGACTAAGGTTTAAAACTTTACTGACTTTTTCATTTACTCATATATGCAGGGTGAAACACCAGTGTATTAGTAAGTTAAATTTAACAGAGCAACAACAATGTAGCACAATCGGACAACATTCAACAGGAACCAATTAAAAATTTGGCATATCATGAAGTTGAATTTACAATCAATTGAATTTACAAGTTTTTTTCCTGTTTATCAAAAAAGAACCAACTACAATATCTGCTGCTTAAGAGTTACAATACAAAAAGTCAATTTTTAAAGCTTTAAAATATTGATTTTATATGCCTTTCAGTCATAAAATATTTTTTAAATACCATTATCTCAGCTATAGATTTTTGTAGTTAGGAACCAATTACAAAAAGTACTAACTACTTTTAATTGTTGTACAATTTTTATTAGGTAGCACTTTTTTTTAAGAAAAAATAATTTTTTTTATAAAAAAGCTTAATAAATCAAGTTTTATTGAATTTTTAATTTTAATGTAAAAAAGTTCTCCTTAAAATTTATTTATTTTTTGAGTATTTTATGTTTTCTGTATTGAAATGAAAATCATTAAATAGTTTATATACATTATATAAAATTATTAAATAGTTTATATACATTAAATAGTTTATATACAATAAATGCACTTAAAAATACACCTAATACATTAAATACAATTCAAAGCAACTGGAAAATAAAAGGAAATAGAAATTAAAATCATAAATGGATGAATTATAAGTAAAATTTAGCTTTTGTAAAAAAAAAAAAAATAATTACCTATTTAACCCTAAACTATTAACACAACCCCATGTTGTGACTGTTTAATCTGTTATACAAATAAAAATAGCTTTGTTAGCTAATTTCATGCTTATTTGCTCTAATATACTATCATAGTTTTCTCTAATTACCTCTTAGTGTTTACACACTTATTGTATTATTAATGATTACTATTTTATAACAATAAATAGTTTCGAAGTTACCCTAACAATTTAATTCAACAAAAAATAAATAAAAATCTGCTAAAGAAATAAAATATAACCAAAAAACATAGAAACATACCCTAACACAGTTACTATATTGGAAACATTCCAAAACAATTCTTCTAAAACAATAAAAATACACTTAAGAAGAAGCCATTTTCTGGCTGGTGTGAACACACAAGTTACTTTGTGTGAGCACGCATACTTTTATCATAAAAATTATATAAAAAATAAATGAATATAGTTACACTATTTAGCTTGTTATTAACAATCATTAGAATTTCTAATAAAATTTGTGTAACACAAAGAATAATGATGCGTAAACATCTTAGATTTAATAATGCTTAAACATCTTGGACTTGTTACATAGACACATTCAATCACTGGTGATAGCGCATCCTTGTAATAAACTCTTGAAAACAAAAAATTGAGGGTTTGGAATCTAACTGCATTAACTACCCAACAAGCTATTTTAAGTTCACTCCATTTGTAAAAGTTACTTTTGCAACTTATTTTTTTTCTCTGCCAGCTATAACCCATTAGTTTTTGAACTTTTGTGAATCTTGTAAACTGGTACTACCTGCCCAATATTCTGCTGCTTTGTAGGGTTTGGTTTTTGAGGCAAAAAATAGTAGAAATATATTCTGACTTAAAATTCCCATATCTCAGGGTTCTTGGTTGAGTAAAGGCTAGAGATGGTATCTTTATAAAAATACTATGCAAAGACTTAGGGGGTAAGCAGAATAATTTTGTTGACCACCTCACACCCTTTTTTCATGACTTAGATATAAATCTGTGCTAAATTGTTTCCTAACTAAGATGACGAATGCTACATCTTCTTGACTTTATTCTCAATCAGAGATAATAGGAAGAGTTGCATAATGACTAAGCAATTCTTCTTAATATCTCCTAATAAGGGTACAGCTCTAAAACTCAGTTTATTAGTTCTGAGACTGGCAGGTAGTAAGGTTTCTTAAATGTTGTGATAGCTATAAGAGAGGCTGATTCTTTCAATAGCTGTAAAATATTGGAGAATAATGCCACGTTGCGCATGAATGGTTTCCCTGATAATGCTTTTGGTGTGCATTTTCAGGCAACATGAGCCCTAAATTACAACTTTGGGTTAATTAGCAAGACTGAGATAATTGCATAGCTGATTGCTTGGGATCACATACTGTATCTATAAATGAGTCAAGTTCACTTTAACTTAAACCATTCTCAAAGTCATTGAAAATGTTAAATATAAAAACCCATCACCAGCACCTAATTGTTTTAATATATCTTTCTATTCTTTAAAGTAACTTTCCATCTTACCTCTCGCAAAATTCACCAGACTTGCTCTTTGTGAGACTAATTTAAATTTGGCTGTCCTTCTTCAGATATCAGTATTGATTGCTACTATTCTTTGATTTACAAAGACTCTGATAGTCACATGCTTGGCTTGGGGGTTTACTTACACATCAATAGTTGTCTAAAAATCAGGTTTGAATCCTCTGATCATTCTTTTATGTGGTTCCGCTTAACACCTCTTTGTGACAGTTCATGGGCTGATGTCTTTTTACCTCCGGTGATAAATATGTCTCCAATATAACCTCCTGAATCTAGGCAGGTATATAAGCTTTTATTCCTTATTGTTGGTTCCAATATAACCTCCTGAATCTAGGCAGTTATATAAGCTTTTATTCCTTATTGTTGGTTCCAAGTCAAGTCTCATTTTACTCAATTATTTGACTTCTAATTGCTGCTACATCTAATTGTAATCATTTTTTTCATATTTTTCATAAGAACAAATCTCTTGAGAATAAACCCATATTCATTATTGCTCAAAATCAGTCTAAAAAGGTGTTACCTGATGCTAAGCTTCATTATTCCCAACTAACTAAATCTTGTATCTTATCTCAGAAGTTAGGCTGTAGAGAGTTTTGGAAAACTCTCTACAGCCTAACTTCTGAGTTGTCTTCAACAGTGTCATTAACAAAGGTAGGTCTAAAATTCCATTTCTCATTAATGGGACTGACCTTATTAACTCTCCTAAGGATAAGGCAGAATTATTTGCTAATAAATTTTCTAATAATTTGACACTTGATGTAATAGCCATATTCTTCCTGTTATTCTAGTTAAATAGGTTAAACCATTGTTAGACATCCAAATCAATCTGGCTTCCATTCCAACTTTGAAGCCATTTCTTAATTAAACTCTTCTACAATTTGTGATCCAGACAACATTTATAAATTCATGAATTAGATGGAGGCGGTGAGGCAAGGGCTATTGACATATCTAAAGTTTTTAATAAGGTCTGAAATGCTGGCCTTCTACATTGCTTTGTATGGTGTGTCTGGGAAAATTTTTGCAATTACTAAATCATTTCATTCTAACCGCTTTATTAAAGTCATTTTCAAAGAGAAACACTCTACTTCATTTCCAGTAACTACTGGCATACCTCAAGGTTCTATCCTTGGTCCTATATCGTTTCTTATCTACATCAATGATCTTTCTGATAACCTTACATCTAAAGTGGCTCTATTTGCTGACAACTCAACTTTTTACTCATGACAAAAAATCTTCTCTTTTTGATCGCTTAGAACAATCAGCTGATCTAGAATCTGACCTTATTTCTGTAACAGCTTAGGTCTTGCCGTGGCTTGTGAACTTTAACCTAAAAAACTCATTTGTTTACTGCAAACAACTATTGCAATACTGTTAACATTGGTGTATTAATGAATGGGAACCTTCTCACTGAGTTCTCTTTATTACTGAAGTTGCAATAACAAAAATAAATTTTTATCTTAATTGAGAAGGAAACTAATATGAAATATTTCTTTTGTGTTTTTTTTTTTGGCGCAAAAAAGTCAGCCATCAGCCTTTCTGTTTGGTTCAGTTGTGCAAAAGACCTGTTGTAAAGATAACCTTGGTACTAGGGTATGTATATCTCAATATAATTATGTCACTGTACATTGTGAAAATTGACACATATAAAAGAATATAAATTTAATGGCCACTTATCTATCAAAGATCTATCAGTAAAACTAATTAGTTAAACTCAATAAAGTCTCATCCTTTTACTGTGACTGCTCCTAAGTGCTCCAAAAATACCTATTTGTCTAGTTATTTTCCTTGAATATCAGTTCTTTAGAGCTCACTTCCTTCATTATGCTTTCCTGATTTATATAATTTGCAATCTTTTAAGTCATCTATCAATCGTTATCCTGCTCTATAAATTTCATCTTTTCTTTTCCACTAACTTCCAACTCTAATAGTGGTTGCTTGCAGCCTTGTTGGAAGTGAAGATGTTTAAAAAAAACGAAAAAAAAACTAATATACCGTAAAATTACAAGTAGCATATTTTATACAAAAAGTTTAATGTTCTTGATATTATTCAAATAATAATTTTAATCTTTGGTTAAATGCACTAATTGTCGTTTGATCAAAGGTGCATACATGTAATAGGATTTTGGGTCAACTCTATTTTCAAATGCATAAAGTTTAGTAACAAAATTGTATATATCATAAAGTTTTGTTACAAAATTGCAAAAACAAAAACAAAACAAAACAAAAACTCAACACTAATAACAAGGTTCTTTAACTTAATTGAATTTAAACTTTGTAAAAAGTTTAAAGTCAAATTAAAAGTTCTTAAAAAAAAATAAGTTTCAACCAAAAGCTTTAAAATGTTTAACAAAAAAAGGTTAAAAAATGTTTAATGAATAAATATTTAAAACACCTAGTTGACTGATCCTCAATCAATAATATATCTACAGAGACAACACTATAGAATTAAAAGCGCATATGAAATATTAAAAGCGCATATGAAATATTAAAAGCACATATGAAATATTAAAAGCGCGTATGAAATATTAAAAACGCATATGAAATATTAAAAGTGCATATGAAATATTTAAAGGATAAAAGTTTCCTACTATTTCTTAATCAGTTTTAGTGAGAAAATTACACTTGCTGTAAACTTTTAAATTTTATTGTAACTTTTTTTGTTGTTCATATATTGTACATACAGAGTCTCTAATTATAAAGATACTTTTTAGGACTATATACTTTTAGCAGATCTTTTAAGCTTTTTCACATCCTAGATGGAAAAATTCCAGAGGCTATTCTTTTGAGCTCACATCCAAGATGGAAAAACTCCAGAGGCTATTCTCTTGAGCTCACACCTAAGTAGAAAAATTTACTTATTTTTCAAATAAAACATTACATTAAAAAAATCTTTAACCTGTTATTTTAGCCAACTTTTAAAAATTGAAAGCTCAAAATGATTTAAAAAAAGAATGATCATGCAGTCAAAGGCATAAAATTGCTTTCAGAAAGATTTCTTTTAGTAGTTATTTCTCATTTAAGAACTTCTACAGAATGTGGTCTGATTTCACAACAAATAGGTAAATTGATACATAATTATATGTCCAGGCCATGTATGTAAGCATAAGAATCTTTGCAAATTAAAAGATAAAGAACAAAAAATTTAAGACATCAATACTGAAACAAAAGTTATCAAGGAGTGTATTCAAAAAAAAAAAAAAACAACAAGAAACAAAACAAAACTAAACACTACGGTTTCTTAATTGAAACACTAAACAAGGATGTAAACAACCAGTTAAATGATGCAAGCAAATGCAATTTGAAGTAAAAATATATGCAATTCATTCAACATTATACTCAACATTATATCATTTACATTTTACAACATGCATTCTACAAATACTTATATAACTTTAGTGTTTAGCCCTAATTTACATTAAAATGTATCATATGATTGATCAGCTATATAATAAATCAGATATAGAAGGAGGAGCCTTATCATTTAACTGATTTAAATAAATTTTTATCATTGGTTTTGTAAAGTTTATATGATATATGATATAATTGAGTATATATAATAATAAATAAGAATATATAAAGATACATAATACGTCAAATATATAAAGATACATAATAAGTCAAAATTTTAAAAAATTAACATAAAAAAAACGACTTAGTAAGAAGAATAAAAAGAATGGTGTTTAAGTGAAAAGTTGCTAAAAAAAATGTATAAAAGAATCCTCAGAGGGTTCAAATCTGATTTCATGAAAATTGGTAAACTAATATATAAATGTATCCCCAAGCCAAGCATGTGACCATTAAAGTCTTTGCAAACTAAAGAATACCAAACATGGTGCATAAGACTTGTTTGATAAAACACTGTTTTAACTAGTTTTATTCTTTAATAAGAATCATGAAGCATTCAAAACACTCATGCCTTTTTCTCTCTGAACTAGGAGAACCCAACTACTTTTGAATTTTTATAGTAAGTTTTTCAGTTTTTAATTTAGTTAGTTTAAAAAGGCAGATTATTCAATTATTTAATCTCATAAACACATAAATTGATGTTCTTTAAATTAAAACTTTTGTGTTTTCAGGCACAAATAACGATTGTTGTGAATATTAGTGAATCTGATGAATAACTAGTGACACTGTTTCACACATGAACATCGATTTTGCTATTATCACTTTGTGTTTGTAAGAATCAACCACATCAACATCAGCCAAATGGACTTCAATAAATATAGACTTTTTGAAACAGGAGCTGGCAGACTATTTAATAAATCAAATTTAGAAGAAATCTTATATCTGATTTGAATAAATGATTATCAGTGTTCTTCTAAAGTATATATGATATAAAATAGTATGAAATATATATAAAATATAATGAAAAAAAAAACAATAACATAATAATTAATGAAGATATATTTCTTCATTTATTATTTTATATAAGTCATTTATATTGTGTATATATATGCAAGTCAATTGTCTTTTAAAAACAAAGTATAAATTAAAAAATTGTTTTAATGCAACTAATAAACTTAAAACCTTCTAAAATAATGGCTTTGTTCACAAAACACTCCATTACTTCAGTGTTGTTAAAAGAGCAACATTTTAAGTCTTCTGATACATTACACTTCCTTGTTCTGTTCATAAACCCAGCACCATATGAAACATTACAATTTGACCAATCACTCCATTGTGCCCAAGGGGCTAAAATTACAGATAAAAATTATTTTTTAATGATTATTATTTATATAATAATAAATCTAAAAAAAAGCCAGTAAATGATGATTTGTCATTTTAAATATACATTTAAAAAATCTTTGATCAGGTAAATAAATAGAGGAATCACAGAGATTATTCAAAATTAACCATAAAAAATGGCGTAAAAAAATGAATAAAAAATTAAAATAGGACATCACATTAAAAATTTGTTTCAAATTTTAAAAATATCATCTTTAAAAACCTGTGTTTGAAGACATGAAATACTATGTTTCTATCTCTATCAAAAAATTGAGACAAACTGTGAAAAAAATCTTTCACAGATGTCATTATTACCTTACTTTATCCCTTTTTTTCTTTAACCATTCTGAACATTTTTTTTGTACGCTTACCTCCAGTGTTAAAAAGGAGGAAAACTGGAGGTGTACATCAGTGTACTCCAGTGTTAAAAAGAAGTAACAACATAAAAATATTAAAATCTATGTTCTAATATTAATTAAAAGCCATTTTAAGTAATAAACATAAACAAACTTTAATCTTAAACTTAAAATAAAATTATCTAAACGCTACATATCCATTTTTTTATTTTTATTTTTATTTAATTTAAATTCTTTACTCACTCAGTTTGTGTCCCTTTTTTAACTAGGAAAGAAAGTTGATTACATAGTAAAATCTGCCAAATTTAATAAAACAACAATTTTCTAAAATTATTTTAGAAGACACTTGCTTCATAATTTGTCATAAAAGTGTAAAACAAAGTTTGCTGCATTTGAAGATGAAAGATCAAACAATATCTTAGCAACAAAAGAGGACTTAACAAAACTTAACTATTGCAAAAAGTGCTGATTAGGCAAAAAGTGCTGATTTTGAAAAATCAAGAGTGCTGCTCCTGTTTTTCTTTTGCTTCTATTTAACTTTGTGTCAGTAATGGAAGTTAAATGATTTCAATCAAATTATGGTTTTCTTTACAACTGGCTCACAAAGCAGACACTTTTTTCTGAATTTTGACAGGTCCAAATGATTTGATCAATTGAATCAAGTTTAGCTGCAACATTAATGTGAAAAAGCAATTTATTTTTCACTTTAAATCTCTCTACAGTTATATAACTATAGAATTTTGATGCAATTGTGAGTGGATAACAATAAACAAAAAAATGACTTTGATTGGTTGAACACATTGTTGATCAGCATAACCTTTAGCAGATAAATATATTTTCAATGATGGAATTGGTGAACTTCTAAAGGTTAGTTAGTAGTCACAAGTAAGTCACAAAAAAGTCTTATTTGTAAGGTGCATGCAAAACCAACTCAGTTGTGACAAACCTAATAATCATGGCAATTTGATTTTGTAAAAAACTTAAAAGGAATTTTGAACTTAGTTTGTCTTAGAAGTGTTTTTTTTTCTCAGCTACATCAATATGTCCCTGCCCATAGTGTAAAACCTGGATGAACAATTTTCTAACCAAGAAATATCAGAGTAAAAAAGGACAATTGATTATCAGAAAGTTCTCACTCTCAACAGAAATTGAGCAAGAAAGTTTTTATTTGCAAACCTTTCTCTGCTATATTTTCTTGGTGAAAAAAGTTCTTGATGTTTTGCCAATCATAAAGCCATAAACTTAGTTCTTAGAATTATAGATAGGCTATTTTATAACTTAACAACCATCTTTAGTTAAAGCAAATTTTATTCCTTAAAAGCTATCAAATAGTTAAACAAACTTAGTATTTACAGGCCGTCAATGCAAGGAGGAGAATGAAAACCAATGCAGACATCTTTTAAGTCATTTTTGTATTCTAGAATAATTGGTTGAAAACACCAAAATTGAATTCTTAACATTCAATGCAGTCATGAATTAAATGCAACAAACATGCAATGTCCTCAAATCCATCTATAGAGACCCTATATTTGAATTCGGGAACGCATACAAAGCCTCAGAACTTCAGTTATATCTCAAGTCCATGCAGTCATTAAGCACATACCTGAATTTCTTATTAATCAAGCTGAAAAACATCAAAATTTTTTATCCAAAACTTCTTTCAACTCTACAAAATTATTTTTTAATAGACTTTAGAGTGAGCAGTCATCAAATTCAGTTTATGCAGATTTCACTCTATGCAAAACATTTACAAACAAAAATTGGGTGATCTAGAGTACTGCAAAAAAAGGGTGAGCAAAAAAAAAAGAAAAGGAATAAAACTATATTTGCACATTAAATGAAAAAATAAGTTTTAATGTAATCTTATTTATTACCTGATCTATTTTTTTTTTTATTGTATATAATTATAGAAATTATTATATATATTTTGTTAAATTATTTTATATATATTATATAAATTATTATATAAATTTTTATAATTATTGTATATAATTATAGAAAGGTGCGTTGTTTCAAACGTAATTGTGACAAGTGTAAAAAAAAGCAAAAAATTTTATTTTACACTGCTAATTGAAATAACTTTATTTTACACCACAAAAAAAAGAAAATAATTTTATTTTACACTGCCTAATTTAAGGAGTGTAAATACCATTTTATTAATTACTGACCTGACATTAGAATGACTAATTTTGACTGATTTGGTTTAAAATTAAAAATCTTTTCTATTCCTATCAAAAGAAAAAAAAATTGTTTAGTTTCCAAACCAGTTTGCAAGTTCAAAATCAACAGAAATAAAGAATGAGAATGCCTTTGGAAATAATCCAGAAAATAACTTTTTAACATTTTATGTTCTGTTGTTAATTCTGCGCAATCCCTATTTTAGCTATATGTTTTATTAAAAAAAAAAAGAGCTTCATTATTTCTTTAGCAAGATTTCCTATTTGAATGGAAATAGAAACAGTTTTGCATTGTAGTGCATCTAACAAATTTTTTGCTCATAATGCATAAATCCAAATTAAAATTAAATAAATTTTCTTCAATTTTCTTTTTGTTAAAATCCCTTTTTAGGTACTCTTTATTATGTTTTTTTTTAAAAGACCTGCATGTGTCAAACAAATTAATAATTCTAAAAAAATGCTTTGTTACACAAAAGGTTTTATATAAAAAAAAAGCTTACTTGAAATACCAATGATTAACAAGTCTTTAATAGAGCCATCCTGAGCATCATACCATGGATCTGAAGCATACACTCGAACATTTTTAAAACTTTGCGCTTGGTTGTTAATTTCTGAGCAGATAAACTCTTCGTTAATTTTAATTCTATATATATAAAAGGTGTCATTTAAAACTTGACTAATCTCAATGTATGTCCATTGATTTATTTCAATTGGTTTTGTTTTAAAATATTGAAGAGGGCTACCATTAATAGGAGCTGAAATTAAAAGACTTCCATTTCCATCTTTATGAAACCAGATGCTAGGAATTTTATCAACATAATAAAGATTATCCGAATTTATAGTAAAATGAATAATATTATGCCAGCCAGTAACAAATGAATTAAGCTTCACATAAAATGAGACTAAATATTCTTTTTGAAGTTCTGGTATTTCAACAAGAATCTGTTCTTTTACTAATCGAATAATACTATTCCCCACCAGACAATCTGAAAAATGATTAAAAAAAAAATTATGCCATAAATAACTAAACAACTACTCCTAACAATATATACCACCAACCAGATAAAAAATTATATAGGTATTTCCTTGCTAGATATTCTTAAACAATATTTTTGATAAAATAATGTAAAGATAAGGACACCTCAATACTAAGGTATTTCAACAAAAAGTTTCGCCATTATGCTTATTAACCATTTAAATTTTATTATGCTTATTAATTTAGTTAACTATTAACTCTATTAGTTAACTACTAACTCTTAAAAACTAAAGCTCTGCTCTTAAATGCTTATGTTATTTTGTTAGCATTTAAAATAAATACATCAATTAAATATCTGATTTAGAAATTAAGAGTTTATTAAAAACAGAGATTAAGAAAACAAAACACATTAGATGACACACCAAAGAGCAACCTCCTTAATGATATAGAATTTCAAAAAAGATAAAAAACATGTAATGGCCATTAACTATGGTCTAATTATATTATGTAACCAATTTTCAGCCCACTAAACCAATAGGATTTCAATTTGGTACAAGTGTGCTGTACTTTGCCAACTTCAGGTCAACAAAGTTTTACTTTTGATTTTTTACATCCTGTTACAAAAGGGTTAATAATTAATTAGTTATAAAAGCATTGCTTTATAAGAGCATAGCTTTTGTCAATAATTATTTAAAGAATGTAGCAATTAAATTTTATTCAAGTATTTAGCTAATTTATGAATTAATGATTTTTTAGTTTCAACGCTATTTTATAACAAATATTTTTCATAGTTTATTTATTACACTTTCATTGGTTTTTTAGATCGACCATAGAAAAAAAGTTGTTTAGAAATGTGAATTTAGTTTATCAGGTGAAGATTTTGTTAAAAATCTTCACCTACTGAACTGCTAGAACACCTATTTGAACTGCTAGAATTGCCCACAAGATCTGTGAATTTTCCATAATGCACTAGAACTTTCAAGAGACTTCCAGAACTTTCTAGAATGTTCTTTATCTGTCTAAAATTACTCATACAAGTATAAATGCTTGAATCATGAAAAATTCAATATTTCTCTGAGGAGCAAGGGAAGTAATTTCATCAAAATTTACTGAATTTGAAATGTTATTATTAAGGACAGTGTACTTAAGGAGTTATTTTGTAAGTGATCACAGTTAACTTGCAAATCTAGAAAATCTACTCATTTTTTAAGCTTATTAACCAATTTTTTTGTCTATTCAATATGCTATTGCTGTTTCTTACTATACTGAATAAACAAAAATATGATTTTTTTTGTTTGTTATTCACCTCCTCAAGGCCGAGAAGGCCACTACAGATGAGGAGGCAACTTAATAGTGGTTATAACCAACTCTATAACTCCGAAACACGAACCTTGACGAACAAGGCCGCTGTGTGGAGAAACAAGTAGAACGAGGTACTAACAGGGACGTGGTGAGGATTGAACTCGGAACCTCTCGCTTATGTAGCAAGCGCTTTACCACTACACCACTACACTTTTCTGTCTCAATAAAAATTTTCATTTTCAATTTTTTATCAGGGATTAAATAATCAAAGTCTGTGATTAAGAAAAGTTGTTTTTTATGTTTTTATTTTAAAAAAAATGTGTTTTCGACGTTAGTACAACTGTAATATAACACTTTGAACCCAAGGTCAAACATTGTGTTACATAATTTTATTGTTTACTGACTTATTTGATTTTTATATGCATGTTTTATAATTTAAGTTTTACATTTTTATACATTTGCTTAACCATTAATTAAAAAATGAAAAAAAAATTATTTGATTTTTATATGCATGTTTTATATGTTAAGTTTTACATTTTTATACATTTGCTTAACCATTAATTAAAAAATGAAAAAAAAAATTAATTAAAAATTTTACACAACTAGATTTGGCCTAACTAAAATAATTATTTTATAAATAATTTATTTTATAAAATAATTTTATTTTATTATATATTCTTGTATAATTAAAAACTATATAGGTTTATTTTATATAGGTATCACTTAATGGAATGAGACCTATATAAAACAAGCAAAACAATGAAAAATCAACAATAAAAATAATAAAATGGTTTACACATAAACATAAATCAAGAAAAAAAACACAATGAAAGAAAAGTAATGAAGATAATTAAAAAATTAAGTTTATTATTTTTTGTTAAATTTTTATTGAATTAAATTAATAGCAGTTAAAAAATTTTGAAAAAAAAGAGAATGAATAAATGCAAAAACTAAATGAATAAAAGCAATTTATTAAGTTAATTACATTAAAAATTAATGCAAGGATTAATGAGATACAAATTAAATGATGAAAGTGAGCGAAAAATAATATATATTATAATTAAACATAACACAAAATAAATTAAAAAAAAATGATGCAAAATAAACTTAAAAAAAAATAAGCAAGAAAAAAATTAATGCAAATACAAGAAGACACTGAAAATGACAAAACATAGGAAGACAAAAAAAAAATGAAAAGCTGTAAACAAAAAAATCATAAACATAAATATATTTTTATTACACACAGAGTTAGCAGTTCTTAACCACTTAATTACCAGTCTTTCATGACTATAATTAATATTTTTTTATAAAACACATTTGGAGAAAAGCAAAGAATTTATGGGAAAGCAGAATAATTTTGTTGACCAACCTCAAACCCCCTCTTCATCTTTTAGGCTGGCTTAGATGAAAACCTGTGTTACATTGTTTCTGCCTGAGATGATGAATGCTGGATCTTCTTGACTCTACTCAGATTACTGCTTGTGTCTCTTTGAAAGTGGCTATGCAACTCTTCCTGTTATCTAATGAGGGTAATGCTCTAAAACTCAGTTTAATGGTTTTGAGGCTAGCATATAAAAAGGTTTCCCAAACTCTGTGGTAACTTTCAGAGGGGCTAATTCCATCAACAGCTGGCATCATAATATCAGAGTTTTAACATGTTGCTATGTTGCGCATGGATGGAGTCTCTGTAAATGCTTTGGTGCACATTGTTGAAACCATATAAGGAGCCCAAAGTAAACCAAATACAGGGTGCGTAAAAAGTTCACGGCCATTTCGCAAAACACAGTATTTCATTTACAAAACACAGTAACGGGTGATGCGGAAGTTATCGGACAAAATAAAAACGTCAATAACTTATTTATAAATAAAAAAACAAACTACTTTATATTTTTTTTAAATATAGCATTTATCTTTTAATAAAAATATATTATTTTTTATATGAAAAAACACCACCATCTGCAATTGATCTCAATTTTGCTCTGACGCCTTTTATATGCGACTGTAAAAAGTTTAAATCAATTTCTTGTAGTTTTAGTTTAATGTGATCAATCAAAAATTGCTCTGTTGAAGCTTGCCAATCTCCCTCGTAAACCTTTTGTGCCAAATGTCCCCAAAAATTTTCAATTGCTTGTGCTTGAGGCACATTTGGGGGATTGGATTCTTTATCAACGTAATAGACATATTAGTCCATCCAATTTAGAGAATCTTTAGAGTAATGAGAACTTTCTAAATCTGGCCAAAATAAATAGTTAAAGTCTCCATGATACTTGTGAATAAATGGAAGAAGTCGTTTTTCTAAACATTCATTAATATAGATTGATGAATTGATCGCTACAGCCTTGGAAGTGCGAAACAATCGCTCGGACATACCACGGTCAGATATGGCTATCCACATTAATAATTTTTTTGGAAATTTCTCTTTTCCTATAAAATGAACACTTTCTTGACATGTCTTTTTGTTGTTTGTGTAGTATCCATAATTCCCAGGCATGTTGTCCCCTGCAAAACAAAAGTATTTTTCGTCATCGATGACTAGAAGCGATTTTGTGTTATAGAGTTGGTTAACTAGTTTCCTGCATCTTTTCTTTGCCTTTATTTGTTGTTCTATAGTATGTTTTGGAGTCTTTTCACGTTTTATATATTTATTATTCATTTTTTTTAACTGACGACCAATTGTCGATTGATTTACACCAAATTTAATACCTATTTTTCTCTGACTGACCCCTTTTCGATTGTTGACAAGTCTCGTTAATTCGGCTTTCTTTTCTCTAGTCCAGGATGTCAGGCGACCAGGGTGCTTTCTATCACAAAACGATTGAACAGTTTCAAGTCTTTTTAGGTTATCATATATTGTACTTCGAGCAAATCCTTCCTTTTCAAAATGATTTACGATTTTTTTTATTTTTATGTTAGGTTTATTTACAAAAAACATTTTTTGTCGCTTTCGAAAAGATTCTCATTCAACTGCATTTAACCTCATTTTAAATAATTGTGTTTCAAATAATAAAGTTTATATTTTATAGAACGTTTATGCCTACAAATAAAACCACAAAAACTAATTATTATGCTCAAATAATGAAATTAGGATTTGTCAGATAACTTCCGCATCATCCGTTATACTTCATTTGTAAAACAGGTTATGAATGTATGTACACAGGTTATAAATGTATGTACACAGTTTGCCAGACATAGTTATTTACATATTCTCAAAATATCCTCCCTCTACCTGAATGCACTTTTTTAACCTCTTAGGAAAATCATTTACAGCTTTAGCAATTGTTTCCATTGGGATTTCTTTCCAGGCTTTAATCAGGTCTTTTTTTAACTCTTTAATCGATCGATGGGGTTTCATGCAAGCTTTGGTCTCTAGAATACTCCAACAGTAGTCCAACAGGTTTAAGTCTGGTGAGTTTGATGGCCATTCTCCAATCTGTCTCTGAGAGCTGATGTCAACTTTGATAAAATTGGGAAAGTTTTCTTCCAGCCAAGTTTGAGTCTGTATAGCTTTGCAAAAGGGTGCACCATCCTGTTAAAACTTCCATTCTTTATCTCCAAAATGCTGCTGGGTCAAAGGCAAAAGTTTTTCTTCAAGCATCGCTCGATATTCAGCACCATGAACTTTGACTCCATCTGGAACAAAGAAGAGAGGAGTTTTACCATTGTGAGTGATTCCTACTCAGACCATCACTTGCTGTGGCTTCTGTTGATGGCAAATGATTATTTTTTCGAGTGCCAGGGGTTCCTTAGACCAACTTCTGTCATTTTGATTGTTATGAGCTTGCTCAACATCGAACCATTTCTCATCAGAAAACAGAATTTTTCGGTGTTGCCCAGCACCAAAACGTTTCAGAAGCTTCCTGCATCAGTTCAAACGTTTTTGTTTCACCTCTTCTGTAAGTAATTGAGCTGTAACATGTTTCCTGGCTTTTAATCCGGCTCCTTTCTGAATATTTTGGACTGATCCTTCAGAAATTCCAACAGCTTTGGCCATTTTTCTTGTTGAGTTCTTCTGTGTTCGTGGGTTTCTTTTAATTTGACCTAAGATCTTATTCCGGTTAGCTGGAGTGTTGGCAGTCCGAGGATGTCCACTTCTCCATCTGTCGTCATAACTCCCAGTTTCTTGATATCGCTTAATGACTTTGGATACAGTTTGGTGATGTTTGATGTTTAGAAGTTGGACAATTTCTTTCACTCATCTTCCTTGCTCAAATAGACAAATAATAGCAGGTCTGAGTTCAGACATTTTTCCTAAAAACAATGCAAACATTGTTTCCAAATGAGCTTACATTATGTAAAATCTGAAAAACTGCATAGGGTGTGTAAAAAGTTCGTCTACCTTGCTTAAAACGTTATAGAAAAATGGCCCCAAACTTTTTACGCACCCTAAATATTAAACATAAAAAGCCATCCTTACCACCTAACTGTTTAAATATATCTTTCACAAACATTTGTGATATTTAAAATAACCTTCTATCAGTTGACTTTTACTTCTTGCAAGATTCACCAGACTTGCTTTCTCTTTGTGAGACTATTTTAAATTTGGCTGTTCCTTCTTCAGATTTCAGTATTGATGAGTACTATCGTTTGATTTGTAAAGACTTCAATAGTCACATGCTTAGCTTGAAGGTATACTTACACATCAAGTAACCTATTTGTCCAGAATACAGCTTTGAATCCTTCTGCTTAGCATGTAATTTCTGATCAAATTGACTATGCCCTTTCTTTTTACCCCACTGCCAATATTATTGCTATTAGCGATTTTAATTCCCATCACACTGAATGGCTTGGCTCTAATGCCACTGAGTCTGCTGGCACTAAAGCCCATAACTTCTGTATTTCTCTTACTCAGATAGTTAACTTTGTGAATCATTTTCCAGGCAACTTTAATCACTTACCTTCACTCCTTGATTTGTATTTTATCTCTAACCCTAGCTTGAGTTTAGTTTCTCCTTTTTCTCTTTTAGGTGGATTTGACCATGATAAATGCACCTCCTACGTAATTTCCTGGATTACACAGGAATGGAAGCTTTTATTTTTTCTTGCCGGTTCCAAGTTAAGTCTCATTCTAATCCATGGTTTTCATTTTGTACAGTTGCTATATCTAATCGTAATCATTTTTTTCATCTTTTTCTAAAAAATAACTCTCTTGAGAACAAACAACTATTTATTATGACAAGAAATCAATGTAAAAAAGTGTCTGATGCTAGGCTCCATTATTTTCAGTTCACTAAATCCTGTATCTTATCTCAGAAGTTAGGCTCTAGAGACTTTTGGAAAATCTTCAACAGCATCATTAACAAGAGTAGGTCTGACATTCCATCTCTCATTCATGGGACTGATCTTATTACCTCTCCCAAGAATAAGGTAGAACTACTTGCTAAGAACTTTTTTTCATACTTGACTCTTTAAATATGACCATACTCTTCCTTCCATTCCAATTAAATGACAATAACAATATATATTCTGAAATAAAAGTTTACATTTCATGGTTGTTTACTAATAGTACGAGTACTAATATAAGGTAAACACCAATTAAATAATAATAGCAACCATATAATAATAATAAAGTAAATTAAACGAAGAGGATTATAATAATATCAATAATACTATTAAATATAATAATAAGAATAATAATGATTATATTAGTAATTATAAAAACAATAATAATAATAATTGTATTAGTAATTATAATAACAATAATAATGATAATAACAATAATAATAACAATAATAATAATAAAATTGACAATAATAATTACAATAATAATATTATTAACAAATATCACATAAATATTAAACAATTTTAATAAGTAATATTGATGATAATAAAAATGTAAATAAAATGTAAGTAATATTAACATCACATATAATAATAAAACTAATAACAATAGTAATAATAACCTATTATAAGCCTAAAATTTTAATTAGAGTATTTTCCTATCAAATAGTCAAAAAGACGGCTTTTAAATTGTGAAATAGAGTTGAGTGATTGAAAATGAAAAGGTAAATTATTCCATGGTTTGTAATAGAATTATCACCATATTTTACCAAACAACGATTTGGGATAGATAATTTAAAGTTACTAAAAAATCAAAGGTAATAACAAGAACTTTTTTTAGTGGTCAAAAAATTGGAGAATGATGGAGGGAGGTTTACTTGTTTATGATTCCAGACGAATAGACAACTTAATAGATAAAAAAGATCACATAATTTGAGTATTTTTGATAGAAAGTAAAGGATGTCAGAGTTAGAATGATATTGTTGAAAGAACATTATTTTTAAAGTTTTGTTTTGTAGGTTACATAATCTTAAAAAAGCATTAGACTTGCATTGTCCCCAAACCTGACAAGCATATCTAAGATGTGATCCAAAAATTGCATGGTATATATTAAGTAGAGTTTCATAATTGACATTGCAAATTTTGGCTAGCATCCCATTTGATCTACAGGTTAATCGATTGTTAGACATTCAAATCACTCCGGCTTCTGTTGCTAAATTCATATCTCAATTAAACTCTTATATGGCTTGTGGTCCAGACAACATTTCGGGCATAGTCTTACAAAATTATTTTCCAGAACTCTCTTTAATTCCCTCTAAACTATTTAATAAGTGCTTGACTGAGTCTTGTTTTTTTGCCTGGTGGAAAATGCTATTTGTGGTTCAAATTTTTAAAACTCTGAAGAACATTTAGACCCACTTTAATTATCGGCCAATCAGTCTTCTTTTTATTATTAGCAAGATTTTTGAATCTTTGATCAACAAATTTCTCACATCCCATCTTGAGCCAAATAACAATACCATTTTGAATCCTCTTGCTCTATAGCTGACTTGCAACTATATGTATTAAGCTATTATATATCTGGAAAAGTTTTTAAGATTATCAAATCATTTCCTTTTTTCTGCTTTATTAAAATCATCCTTGAAGGCCAACCCTCTTCTCCATTTCCTTGGTACATAAAAAATCTATCCTTGGCCCTGTTTTGTTCCTTATTCACATTAACAATCTTCCTCACATCTTACTCTTACCTCTTTTTGCTGATGAACTCCTGTCTCGATAAGAAGTCTTCTCTTTTTGACTCCTTAGAACAGGCAGCTGATCTTGAATCTGATTTCACTTCTGTCTTCTGTAACAGATTGAAGCTTGCAGTGGTTTCTTAATTTTAACTCCAACAAAACGCATTTATTTACTGCGAACAACTATTGCAATACTGTCAACATTCCTATAATAATGAATGGCAACTCTCTCACTAATTCCTCTTCTTTAATTCTCTTCATTTTCTTGGATTACCATTCACTACTGAACTCTCATGAAAACTACATATACAATCGATTGCTAAATTTGCATCTACTAAGATTATTTCTCTTTATTGTGCTCGCCATTTCCTAACTCCTGATTCCATTTTCTACCTCTAAAAATCTCTTATTCACCCCTTTATCTTTCTCCTCTAAACAAAGTCTAAAAACTGCATTGTAAACCCCATTGGACCTGCTCTATCTGCTAAACCTGAGCGTCTCTCCCATCATCATAAAGTTGCATCTCTTTGTCTCCCCCTGCATGCTTTAAAAACTATTATTCCTGTAGTTTTTTCCCCACACTTTAACCCTTTGGAACTCTCTCCCATCTTCATTTTTTCCTGATGCATACAACCTACAAATTTTCAAGTCTTCTGTCAACTCTTTTCTTGCTCTTTAACTCTATTCTTTTTTTTTCTAGCAACTCCCAATTTAATAGTGGTTGACAGCAGCCTTGTTGTGAGTGAATCAGAATAAAAAAAATTAATAATAAAAAAAAAACTTTGATTAACTATTTAAAAAAATGTTGAAAACAATTTCCAATTGACAATTGTGACCTTTTCATTAGGAAATAAAAATAAATATAATTTTCATTTATTCCCTCTTCAAATTATGCAACTAAGGGAACATAACAAATCAAAAAAAAATTAATAATGAAGACATTTTAATTTCTTTGACTTAAAAGAACACAGCCACATATAAAAATAAAAACTTCATACTTTTATTTTTCAAATTCTTTATAGACAAAAGTAAATCCATTGAAGTAGATTGTTGATTTGGAGCTAATGAAGATGATATTGCTTTCATTGTAGTAGGATTAAAATCAGATATAGTAAAACCTATAAGAATATATTATAAATCATTATACACAGGGCGACAGCATTTTTACATATGGTCATATATATTCAAATGACAGTGAAAACATAAAAACTATTTTTTCAATTTCTTAATTGGATAAAATTATTTTTTTACTAATTAACTAATTGATGGTAATATACTATTAATAATAAATATTAATATAATAAAAAACATGGCAGTTGTTAAATAGTTAAGTAATTCAGTTAATAATAAACATAAATGTGCGTAACATGACTTGCTTTTAAAGAAAAACGTTATCATTAATGCTCTTACTCTCGAGTCCTTAATACAAGAGGGGGGGGGGGGGGTGGAAATAAAAGGAGGGGGGGGGGGAATTTTAGTCTAGATCTAATAAACGGCAGAGGGGGGGGGGGGGGGTTTTAATAAAAGGGGGAGTGGGAACTTTTTTATGATACAATATAAGTATTTTTTATAAAAAAGTTTAGTTTATAAATTCGAACTAATATTTTTTACAAAATACGCTAAAAACTATTTAATTCTAAGTGCGGTTTGCAGCAAGGGCTGCCAACTTGCCGAAAATTCCATATATCTATGTGTAATTGGCCGAAAAATGCATTATGGGATGTCTTGCGGGACCAAATTCATATAAACAACATAATCAGTTTATACACTAAACACTGTTTATAATATATATACATAGATATATTACATATATTGGCTTTAGCTTTTCAGGAATCAAATTATTATTTGTAATCCCTTATATAATTAAATATGCCAGCTTTTTATTCAGCCATCAATTGTGTAAACAAACATGGAAAGAATGTTGAAAACAGTATATCTTTTTTTAGATTAAGTAACTGTTCACCATATTTGATTTATTAAAAAAAAAAATATATCAAAACTTTAAAGATATTTTTAAAACAATGCAAATGCATAATATGATGAAAAATCATAATGTGATGGAAATAACTGCAACAAATTTATAAGGTTAACTTTTTTTTAGATGCAAACTTTGGGTTCATAATTGTCGTCGTCAAGACCTTGATAATATATCAGCTGTCAAAATTTTAGAAATAAGTATTTGTCATCTCAAGTTAAGATTTTTCGTCTTAAAAAAATAAATAAAGAACTTACAGTTAAAGAACAAAATGTTACAAAATTGTGATGGTTCAATAAAACACATTATAAATTTATCTAAAAAATTTTTAACTGCTACAGTTTTTTGAAAGTTAATTACTTATTAATAACCGCGTTAAAAAAGGAAAATGTTGGACTGTTAAAGATAAACTGTTAGCCTTGAGGATTATGTATCACAGTCCACAAACTTTTAAAATGCTAAGAAGAGTTTTTTCATTGCTAGAAGCACTATTTTAATGTTTCTAGAAAAATCTTTTGGGACCCTAGTATCTGGATTTTCAAATAAGGTTATGGCCTTATTAAAAATGAGAGTTGAAACCATGACAAAATTAGAAAGGAACTGTAGCCTTGTTTTTGATTAAATGTCTTTAAAGCAACATCTGGATTATGACAAAAACATTGACAAGGTCGTTGGAATTCAATTGAATGGTAAACCAGTTAACCAATTACTTGTATGGATGGTTCGAGGGTTATCAACAAAATGGAAACAACCAATTGCTTATTTTTATAGTAATAATGTCATTAATTCAACCAATTTAGCTAAGATCTTAAATAATGCTATGGTTCATCTACATGCAATAGGTTTAGCTGTAAGATGTCTTGTTTTTGATCAAAGCTCAACTAATATTAGAGCTATTAAATTTCTAGGATTTTCATTATTAAATCAACAAATTTTACATCCAACTACAAGAGCAAAGGTATATATATTTGATCCACCGCATCTCATAAAAAGTGTCAAAAGTAATTTAATACAACATGACATTTTGTCTGATGGTAAAATAATCTTGTGGAAGCATCTGGAAGAGTTCTATAATTTGGAAAAGGTTAATGCTATCCGCCTTGCTCCAAAATTGACAGATTGTCATTTAGATCCAGGATCACAATTAGCCATGCGAGTAAAGTTGGCAACACAAATTTTTAGTAGTCAAGTTAGTACTGCTTTGAATGTATATGCTTCTACAAAACTATTGCCTGAAAAAGTTTTGTCTAAATCCTTTTTTATTAAAAATATGGATATTTTATTTGACACAATGAATTCTCGTAAACTAATAGCAGATAAACCAACACGTTCTGCTTTAACGCTAAATAATAAGTTTATTCATCAGCTGGAAGATTTGAGAGTTTATATTAAGGGCATTTTCGTGGTGCTCGTAGCCAAAAAGGTATATCCAGTCATTGGGGTTAAGATGTTACTATTTCTAATATTCTTTGTCTCACAAACGAATTGCTTCATGAGGATTTCTTTTATGTTTGCACAGCTTAGTTTAATCAAGACTGTTTAGAAAAGTTTTTTGCATTAATATGAAGCAAAGGAGGTTGGAATGACAGACCAACAGCATTGCAATTTAAATAAGCATATCAAAATGCTTTAGTACTCCTTTCAATGGAGCAACCTAATTCTAACACTAATTGTCTTCCAGAATCAGATTTTTTGGTTGCAGTTACTGTAGATTCCATTACCAATAAAGTATTTGAGAACCAAATTTCTACAAATGAAAAATTGATTTTTAAACAGCCATCTTCATTATTAACAAAAAAATTACAACCTTGTATTTTACAATTTTTATTTTTGTAATTTTACTAAAAGAAACATCATACAACAAGTTATTAATGAAATAAAAATCATTGCAATTTTAGATTTCTTTTTGATGAACATGTTGATCATGCCTTTCTCTTGAAAGAAAGTTTAATTAGAAACTTTGTTATTATGAAAATGTCTTATTTTATACGCTTTTATAATCGAGATATACATCCACGAAACGAGGCATGTAAAAAAAAGTTGGCTCGTATTATCCATGGATAATGCTTGCATTAATGCTTGTGATAATGCAATTATAGATCCATGCTTGCTTTTTATATTAAATAAAAACGATCTTATTTTATTAAAAAAGATATTTCTTATTAGAAATTTTTTTTTTTTTCTCACAGTATCATTTATTAATTTAGAATCTAAATAAGAGTATATTTAAACGAATAAGGTGATAACAATGCTTTTAAATAGCAGTTTTGCAAGTTTTTATCACTCATAAATATATTCATGGTAATATTAATAATGTTATACAAGTAAATTTATGAATAAGTTAACAATTTCAAAAGTTTAGTTTCTAAAGGATTTTTTTTCAAGCTGCCTGATATGATTGTTACTTGAATTTATGTTACTAAGATTCATTAAGTTTGCGTATTAAGATTGTTTTGGTCCCGCAAGACATCCCACAATGCTTTGCGGCTAAAATTAAACTATTTTGTCAGGAGTTGGCAACCCTTGGTTTGCAGTCAAATGCGCATTTTCAAACAGTTGTTTTAGCATATTTTCAATAGGATTTAATATGCTGAATTGAGATTTAGTAGTTTGTCGATTTTTAAAGCCTATTTACACTGAAAGTTTTTGTTTTTATCAATGACTGAAGGAATTATTTTCTAATTTTTCCTTATAATTAATAAGCTTGGGTTGGGTAGGAAAATGTTCCAAAAATTAATAAATTTCCCACCCCCTTTATTAGGGACTCGAGAGTAATATAGTTTATAAGGAAATACTTTAATACAATTTTTTAACTTGGAATTTTTTATTTTTAACATTTGTTGTAAGTCATTTAAATTTTTAATTTTAATTCTTTTTCACTTATAAACACTCATAAAGTATGCATAATATATATAAGATTTATTTGCCTTTACTGGCTTCACTTTATTTCTTAAAATAGTTATCATTTACAAGTGTAAAAGGTTGCTAAAAACAAGCGCCATGGGCGCCCATGAATTTTCTAGTTTAGTATATTTATCTACTTTTATCTAATACAATTAGGTAAAACTAATTTTCATGAATAAATCAAAATATTATTATAAAAAACAAAAAGACAATTCAATGGTAATTAGTGAATAATGTTATACAATCCAATCATTTATTTCATAAAATAAACTTCAAGTTAATTTTCTCAGCAATTTTACACATTGTTTTTTTGTGTGCATAATTTTAATTATTTGGCACAAATGTTACTTTTTTGCATTTGAATTTATATACTGTTTTGATTCAATTTTTCTTTGAATTTATGTGCTTTCTTTTGTTTCTTTAACTAGACTTCTTTATAAAAGGTCATTGAACCAAATGCCAAACCTGCTCCACAAATCAGTTTATAAACTGTGCATATGGAAAATTGTACTATTTGTTTAACAAATAGTACTATTTGTTTAATGCTATTCAGGTTTCATTATTTATTTAATGAAAACACTTTTTGCCAGTTGTCGATGCCTAGTCAGCAGTAGAACAAGTAAATCAAAATCTGAGTTAATTGTCAGAGAGTATGTTGTTGAACTTAGTAAGAGAATTTAAAAGATTTAAGGCTCAAAGGCTTGAAGGCTAATTAGATCAAGAAGACTAATTGGGCGTTAATTAAATGGTTCAAAGCGATTTACAGAGTTCTAAAAAATTGAAGCCACAAACACCATTTTCAATTAGATTCAAAAGATAAAATAAAGAAAAAGTTTTTTTATCAACTAGTTTATCCAGGTAGACAATTTGAGCCCTATTTATGAGAGATACATGCATGAGAAATCCATGCATAAGAGATTTAATTTTATTAAATTGCCTGCCTAAACAAAAACCCTCAGTCAATGTAGCAGCATTCCTTGCGTGTTCTACCTATTTAAATTACTCAATGTATGTACACTCACAGCAAGTTCTATCTATTAAAGTTAGCCAATGTTTGTGCACTCCGCTGCGCGAATCCATAAACTTTTCTAAAAACATATGTTTGTTAACGACACTAATTATAATTTTTCATAATCTCTAGATCCTAACTTCAGAATAATGGTAAAAAACTTTTGAATATACCATAAGAGGAGATTGAAAACATTCTGTAAATATTGCCACAAAAATCATTTAATTCTATTTATGCATTTTGTGGAGATAATGCAATATCAGAAATTTTATGTTTGAAAACTTATATAAAGGTTTTTCTTTAAGTAGATTTTTAGAATAAAACTATTGATTCAAAATAAACTTACTTTATTTCTAATTCTTTATATATAGCATTTTACAATATCAATATTTTGATTTAAAAAATTTATATAAATTTGAATTATTAGTAAGGAAACAAGTACTATTTAATTTTGTATTTACTAAAATAATGAGCAAATATTAACAACATGATAATGTTCAGCATTATCGTACATAATATGACTGTATTGTCAGTACATAATATGTCTTTATTGTAGAGAAGATATTCTTGTACAAAAGATAACTTTTTTAAAAAACAAAATTAAAAGATGAAAACAATTAGGAATATCAGCTGTACAAGAAGAAGAAAAAATTGGGTAAAGTGAAGCTGATGGACGTGAAATTTTTAGCGAAGACAAAAAACATCAGCCTAAGAGTCATCACAAAAAAAATTGCAAAAAGAATCGGAGCAGAGTCTTAAGGTAGTAGTAAAAAGTGCAATGATAGGGCGAATCTAATGTAGAAGAAGTATGATATAAAAGTTTTAGTGAGATCATAAAATAATCTGAACCATTTACTTAATGGATAAAGTACATCACAGTAAATTTACCGATAAACTAAATCAACTAGTCAAATTACTACAGTTAAGTTAATAAACTATTTGATATACTTAATATGCTTAAAGACATTTATTTGCAAAAGTTAGCTGTAGAAGTGTTTCTATTTATATCTTATATATCGTTAACACATGATAAGCTCCTAACTAAAACTTATTTTAACAAGAAACTTTACAAAGAATATGAAAAATGCGATACCATTTTTTTACATATTCTATTTATAGCACTATTAAGATGAAATATTTTCTATAAACACGCAAGTTGTTTATAGGAATTCATTTTAAAAAGAAATCTATTTGAACAAGAGAATTCTAGTCTTCTCAAATTCTCTTGTTCAAACAATCTTGAATTTGAAATTTTTAATTTTAAAAAAATATAAAAGGATTTAGCAAATTTTTAACTCTCGCTTGCTTTTAATTATAAATTTAATTGAATAGAAACTGCATCAACAACAGTAATACCCAGTGGGATAGCAAGGATCATTTCTAAAAATCAAACATAGATCTAGTTACAGATTATTCTTAAAAATCAAATATGAACCTAGCAACAGAACAATAGATTTAGAAGATAGTGCAAGTGAGGAAGAAAGTTATTTTTAAATTGTAAACATTTTTAATAGTTAAATTTTTTTTTGTAAAGGCACCATTAATTTTTTGTTTCATGAAAATAGTTTAAAAGGTAAAAACATTAAATTTCAAACATTAAACAAGTGAAATAAAAACTATGTTAGAAAAAATTTAAACTTAAAAAAATAAATAATTTTAATTCTGTTCAAATTTTTTTTTTTCAAAAAACAAACTTAAGCAAATACTTAGACTGGGAAATATAATTCAACATTTTACACCAAATTTTTTTCTTTTGCTTTCTTTTATTGCAAAACAATTTAAACAAAAAAATTGAATAAAAACATCGGCTTAAAAATCTCTTGAATGAAAAAATTACGCATACTTAAATTTTTAATACTATGCTAGATCAAGGAGCAATAAATTTAAAAAAATGTGGTTTCTAACAAGTTTAGTATATTTTTAAATTTACTGGTTTGTTGTTTTAATTTGATCTTACTCATTTTGTCTTTAGATAGCAAATGTTTTTGCACAAATATAAAGTTTAAAGTTTTATGACAATAATGTAGTTCTATTTATTTACTATGTTTTATTTTAAACATGTTTTAAGTTTTAATGTTATAAACTGTACAAAACAGCAATTAAACAATGTAGTCAAGTTGTTTTATATTAACACAAGCTTTTAATGTTGGTATAACAACTTCACAGTTTTGTTGTTGTTTTATATAGCTTTTTACTACTACAATTTATTATTTATAAACTTTGGCATATATATAATTCTGACATATATAAAATTCGCCGAATGATCACACGAGCAGTGAACGCCTGAGGGAAGAAATGAAGTACATTAGAAAAAAGGAGAATTATTTTTCAAACAAAGCATATTTTGACAGTTGTCAAGTTGTAATAGTATTGTTTTGTTGTTGTTTTATATAGCTTTTTACAATAACAATTTAACACGCTTCAATAAATAAAACATATTTATAACCAGCATGATTAGGGTTTTAAAAGGTTTATTTAGAAGATATTAGAATGATTTATTTAGGTTTATTTAGAAAATATTAGAATGTTTGAAGTACTTAATATAGCATCATTTTAATTACAGTAATAAATTAAAAGCTTGAAGAAAGTATCATTTTAAAATGTGTAAAACTTAATAATAAAACGCGTACAATAAAAAAATGTGTACAAATGCATACAATGTAAAATGTATACAATAAAAAAAAAAAACATTAACAAATTGTAAAATTCAATTTTTCAAATTAAAAATTTTTATCGTCATAATAACATAGAAAATTCTAAGTAACCTACAAAAATATATACAAAATTAAAAAATAAAACCTACTAAAAAAGATACATACTTTTACTACTCTTAAATATTTGTGTAATCAGACGTTTTGTTGATTTTTCTGAGAGTGTGAATGTTGACTTAGCTAATTGAGTAATTTTTGGCATTGCATTCATTGTAGTTTCTTGAACTAAAGAAAAATATGTGGTTAATAATAAATAAAAAACATATACCAAGTTAGAAACTAAACCTAATAAAAAACAAATACTTTTGCTACTCTGAATTACTTGTGAAGTTAGATGTTTTGTTGATTTTGCTGAATTAGAGAATGTTGAACTTGCTAACTGAGTAATTTTTGGTGCTGCATTCATTGTAGTTTGTTGAACTAAAGAAATATATGTGGTTAATAGTAAATTAAAAATATATACCAAATTAGAAACTAAACCTATTAAAAAATATATAATATTTTGCTACTCAGGATTATTTGCATAGTCATATATTTTGTTGAACTTATTGCATTAGTGAATGTTGATTTTGCTAATTTAGAAGTTTTTGGTGTTGCTATCATTGCAGTTTGTTGAACTAAAGAGATATCTGTAGTTGATAGTATATAAAAAATATATACCAAGTTGAAAACTTAACCTAGTAAAACAATACATACTTTTGCTACTCTGAATCATTAGTGTAGTAAGATAATTTGTTGATTTTGCTGAATTAGTGAATATAGATTTTGGTAATTGAGTAATTTTAGGTGTTGCTTTCATTGTAGTTTGCTGAACTAAAGAAATATGTATGGTTAATAGTAAATAAAAAATGTATACCATCCTAAAAACTAAACCTACTAAAAAAGATACATACTTTTGCTACTCTGGACTATTTGCATTGTCAGATATTTTGTTGATTTTGCTGAATAAGCGTATGTTAAGTTTGCTAATTGAGTAATTTTTAATGGTGCTTTCATTGTACTTTGTTGAACTAAAGAAGTATGCATATTTGACAGTTATGAAAAAAATATACCAAGTTAGAAACTAAATTCACTTAATAAATACATACTTTTGCTACTCTGAAGTAATTGTGTTGTCAAAAATTTTGTTGATTTTGCTGAACTAGTGAATGTTGATTTTGCTAGTTGAGTAATTTTTGGTGTTGCTTTTATTGTACTTTGTTGAACTAAAGAAATATGTATGTTTGATAGTTAAGAAAAAATATATACCAAGAAACTAAAATTAGAAACTAAATCCACTAAAGAGATACATACTTTTGCTACTCTGAAGTAATTGTGTAGTCAAATGTTTTGTTGATTTTGCTGAACTCGTGAATGTTGATTTTGCTAGTTGAGTAATTTTTGGTGATGCTTTTATTGTATTTTGTTGAACTAAAAAAATATGAATGTGTGATAAGTAGTAGAAAAAGGTCGATTCTGGGCAAAAACTTTATTTCAACCATAATTTCATCCATAATTTTATATCATATTTAAGCTATGATCCTAACCATAATTTCTGTTCCAAAATTAAAAAATTATAAAAATAAAATAATGGTAGTATAACAACCATAATATATTAATATATTATGGTTACATCATAACCATAACTTCTGAGCCAAATAAAAAAATATTTTTAATTTTTATAAAATAATTTTTTACATTTTGTAATTTTAAATCAATTTTTTTAAGTTAAGCGTAATAGTAAAATTGCCCTTTTAAAGCATAAAAATTAGCAACACTTGGCATGGAATCGGTATAATTTACAAACTTTTTTTATTGTCAACCCATGTGTTGAACGTCAGGGTACCCATACCACTTTACTAATGATTTGTTTTTGAGTTTACGAACAACTTTTTTAATCCTAAATATTTTTTGATTAGTTTTTTGCAGTTCTTGTTGGTGTCATTTTAATTGAATAATGCCTTGTGTTGTTGCATTTATTTACCATTTCATCTAAAACATCGATATATTTTCTAGTAGAATTAGCTGAAAAGTACTTAAACATTTTCTCTTTCATTGTTCTATCCCAACATTCAACTACACAACTTTTTTCTTCATTTTTAGTTGAATATAACTGAACACTTATAAAATTCTAAGTCTTTATTAACCCATATTTTATTACTTTCTTTAAAGATTTTATTTAATGCATCAGCAACATCAGCTCCAGTTTTACTCTTCAATGGAACAATCCATCCGTACTTTGAAAAAACATCTATCACCATTAATAAGTATTTTATACTGTCATCGAATTTCGAAAAAGATTGTATGTTGACTAAATCAACAGCCCATATTTCATCGATTCCATTTTCAATAACTTTTCTTTTTCTGAAATGTTTTACAACCAGTCTATGAAGTTTGTTTGCACGTTTGTCAGTCCATTTTAATTTTTTATCCTCGTCTTTTTTACAGATCGTTGGTAGTTTTTTTCAACACCCAACCTAAACTATGCTTTAGTTGATATAATAGGTTTTATAATGCCTTGTTCAATTCTTTCACTTATTGTTGGATTTTTTATAGAATCCATTTCTTTGAGCATAATTTTATCAGCTTCATTTCTTTTTACTGTATCTGTAAAGTATTCATAAGCAAGATCATGATGGTAAGCTGCATTATCAACTCTATCTACTCCATTCTTTATATGCGTCAATAGAAGTTAATCGTTCATCTAAATTAGTACCAGGACCTGCAAACCTCATACCAGGTAAATGCATTTCACCTGGGAACTTTGACCATGGTAGTTTTATTTTACTTGTTGCTGAATTAAATTTAACTAAATCACCTCCTGTTTTTGCTGATACGAATTTAGTTTTTGTTTTTCTATATATTATATATTTATCATGGAATGTAAATAACAATAAGAGAAATAATAATAAGTTGTTACCTAAAAGTATAAGAGGAATTATTGTTAGAAAGTCAGGTTATGGAAAAACTACTTCATTACTGAATTTACTTTTAAGACCTGATTGGTTAGACGATAGTAATTTAAATGTTTTTGGAAAATCTCTTTTTCAACCAGAATACAAAATATTAAAAAGATCTTTTGAAAAAAAATTACAAAAAGAAGTTATTCTCGAACTATTTAAGTTACAAGACAAAATAGAAAAATTAAATGCGAACCCTGAGTTCATAATTGAAGATATTTCAAAAAATTAAATGATAAAACAGATATGGAGTGTAAGTTTTTCAAAACAGCAGAAGATGTACCAGATCCAGAAGATCTTGATATTCATAAGAATAATTTGATGATATTTGATGATTTACAATTAACAAAGCAAATTAAGTGTGAAAAATATTATATAAGTGGAAGGCATAGTAATATAGATTGTTTCTATCTTGCACAAAATTATTTTATGTTATCAAGACAAACTATAAGAGAAAATACAAATTTTATTTGCTTATTTCCACAAGATTCAAAGAATTTAAATCATATTTATAAAGATCACATTTCAAGTGATATGATAAAAGATGAGTTTATAAGATTTTGTAAGGATTCTTGGTCAGAGCCTCATGGATTTGCTATTATAGATTTTTCTTCTAAAAGAGATTATGGAAAATATAGAAGTGGATTAGATAATCTTTATATACCAACTTGTAAATTTTATAAAAACTAAAAATAATTTTTTTTTTCTTGTTTATATATAAAAACAAAATGTCTTTTTATTTATTATCAAGTGGAAATAGCAATAACATAAAAACTAAGTATACTCCTATGATTCAACTTAGACAAGATAAAGAATATGAAATGGCTCTAGTTAGTTTAGAGACATATTACAGTTTTCCTAATATTGATTCTTCAAACAAATTTTTTAGATATAGCACATATAATAGAGCAACTTGGCATGATATAAACATTCCAGAAGGGTGTTATGAAATTACTGATATAAATGAATATATTCAATTGATTATGTCAGAAAACGAGCATATAGGCGCAGGAGTTGCAAGTATTAAACTTCAAGGAAATAATAATACATTAAGATCAGTTTTAAATATTGCATCTGGTTATAAAGTTGATTTTACAACTTCATATTCAGTTAGAACTTTTGGTTTTAACAGTGGAGTATATTCATCACTTTACCATGAATCAACTAATATAGTAAACATATTAAGTATTAATAGTATACATGTTACAAGTGATATAATAGAATCATCATATATAAATGGAGCAACAGAAAACTTTATATATTAATTTTTCCCAACTTGGATTTAAAATTGTTTAAGAGCCATTAAACTTAATTTACTTACCAGTAACGCTAAAAACAATTTCAAAAATAGAAACGAAATTGCTTGATCAAAATGGAAATCCTTTGAATTTACGAGGAGAAGAATTGTCTATTAGATTTCATATAAGTGAAAAAAATAATCTTGTATTAAACAAAATGAGCAATTGAAGATGGTTATGGAGCTAGTATTAAATTATCACATTCAGATCTTAATGGTGAACATGTATTAGCTGTAACAAATACACAATTGAATAGAATTACAAGAGCATATGAAAAAGATACTGGTGTAATTTAAGTAAAATATTTATTAATTTAAGTAAAATACAACTAGCTCACAATTCTCAAATAAAGGAAGGATTTATTGGCACACTTTTACCTTTACTTGGTACAGCTGGAAGATTTTTGTTATTAAGCGTTGCTCTGGCACTTGCAACAGGACTATTAACAGGAGTAGGTTCAGCAGCTGAATCAGCTATGGTTGATAAAAATTCTTGAAGGGGTATTGTGTACTTTAAAAAGCGTGGACAAGTTGTTAAAATGACAGCTGCAGAATCAGGTTTATATTTGAGACCATGGAGTAAAGGAAGTTCTGTTGGTGATGGAATGTACTTACGTAGTAGGAATGGATATACATTCGCAGGCTCTGGTTTATTACTAGGACCAATTTCACTATATGCTAATATTCCATTTTTGAATATAATTCTCTGATTTTTTTGAAATTTTTTTTTCACATATATAAAATAATCAAGAAATAATCCGTCATTGCATAAATTTATAAACAAATATAGAAGAATTGAACTTCCTCAAATACCTTTAAGCCACACAAAGATTTAGAACACCCTTCAGTATTAATAAATAAGAATAGATATGAAATATTTGCACAACATGACATTATAATAAAATCTTTATCACATCAAAATATTCTTTTAAAGTTTGGTGTATCGATTAATAAAGGTGTTGCATTAGTTTCACTAAAACAAGAACTTAAATTAAAAATGTTAAGTTTACAAGATTCTGTAATATCAGGATCTGTTGCTGATATTGTAGTAAATGTTGTTAATAATTCTGTTTCTGATGTATTAATTAAAAAAGGAGAAAGTTTATGTTTTGTTAATTTTTTTTTTCCCTTATTAAAAATGGAATATAATTATAATAAAATACACCCAACTCTTCCAGATACACCTGATGAAAATCAATCACCTATTGAAAGCCAACCTCATGTATATTGTCTACAAAAAATTAATGAGATTCAAAAAGAAATTGAGCGTCAGAGAGAAAAGAGAACTATATTAAGTAAAAAGAGGTGTAAAAATAATTTCAGCAACGAGGTGTAAAAATAATTTCAGCAACATAAATCATAGAGGTGTAAAAATAATTTCAGCAACGTAAACGTAAAAACACAAAAGAATTTATTAAAATTAAACGTAAAAAAACAACTTAAAACATAAAATCAAAAAAAACGTAAAACATAAAACAGAAAAAAACGTATAAATACGTAAAACATAAAACAGAAAAAATAACGTAAAACATAAAACATAAAACATAAAACACAACATAAATCATTATGCTGTGTCTTTTTTATTTTATAGTAAATAAAATGTCATTTCTAAAAATTGAAGATCATGAAAAAAGAGATCTAATTGTTAAAGAATTCTTAGATAGTAAAAAAAGAATACAGCAGAATAATTTATATGAAAAGATGGGTGAAGCAAATTTACATTTAGACTTGACAAAATTGTACAAGCCATTAATTGATAGTCAAGCTGGAATAAAAGAAAACATATCTAAATTGCACAATCAAGCTAATAAATTTGCACTCACTTTTTCAAATGCTCATCCTGAAATAATGGCTGAGCATGCATATAAGAAACTAACGGCTTCTTATGAAGAAACTAAGGCCTTGAGGCTTGGAAAAATTGCAACAGATTATCTAAGAATGTATACTAATAGTAAAAAGTCTACAGATACTACATTTGGAATACATTCTAAAGATGACAAATTATACATTAGAAAAAAACCAATATTTATTAATGATGATGATATAACTATTTATAGTAAAACATATTATGGTACTCCTGGTCTTCGGGAATTGATAACAAAGTTTAATCCTAATAAAGAAATATATACTGAAGATGATCTTAAAAATTATGAAAACATATTAATACAAACAGATACAATTACTACTGAAAACCCATACAAACCAAGGTCATCTAGGAGTGGAAAATACAGAGAAATAATAGCTCCAATTTGGAGAGATATAAAGAAAAATGAGAAGCGTGAATCAAAAGGAACAGGATTACAAGCTATAATTCTTCCTAGTGACCCTATTGCACTAATTGAAATGCTTGAATTATATATAGCTGCATGGAAAGCAGGTAACACTAGATCAAGAAATGAAGCTGTTGCAATTTGTGATGAGTTATTACGGCAATGTGTTATAAATAGTGTAAATATAACAGTATAAATTGATACAAAATAATTTAGAATTACATATATCTCAATGCATAAAAAAAATATATAGTACATCAAAAATGCTAATTGTTCATAATTAGACATATGTAAAGAAACATGTTGTTGGAGAAAGTGGCATATTTGACAGTATAAAAAATGTATTTAAACGAGCAGCAGCGTCAAAAGTAACAAGAGTATCATCAGCTATGTTAAATAGACTTGCACCTGAAAGAATAACATAAGAAGATAATGTTGAAAAAGTAGTACCTAACTTGAATAATAAGTAAAAATTATATAGTTCATTATGAAAATCTTAAATTGTATGAAAGATTAGGATTAAAGATTACAAAAATTCATAGAGGTATAAAGTTTGAAGAAAGAGCATGGTTAAATGAATACATTGAACTAAATACAAAACTAAGAACTAAAGCAACTAATGATTTTGAAAAAGACTTTTTTAAACCAATGAATAATTCAGTATTTGGAAAAACAATGGAGAATTTTGAAAACAGAGTTAATATTAGATTAGTTACAAACAGAGATGAAGCTATTAAATTAGCATATAAACCAAACTATGAAAGTAGAACAATATTTGATGAAACCTAATAGCAATACATATGAAAAAAATATAAATACTTTATAACAAACCAATTTACTTAGGCATGTGTATATAAGATTTAAGCAAAACACTAATGTATGAATTTCACTATGTTTACATAAAAAATAAGTATTCTGATCGAGCAAAACTATTATTCACAGATACAGATTCTTTAGCATACGAAATAAAAACAGAAGACTTTTATGCAAATATTTCTAATGATGTTGAAAGCAAATTTGATACAAGTGAATTTGACCCAAAGCACCCAGCAATTAATAATGCAGATTTTAAAGTTGGTGCTAATAAGAAAGTAATAGGAATGTTTAAAGATGAATCAAAAAGAGCAGAAATTGAAGAACTTGTAGGACTCAGATCAAAGTTGTGTTCTTACAAAGTACACGGAAAAGATAACAAAAAATGTAAGGGAGTAAAGAAAAATGTTGTTAAAAAATATATAACACATGAAGATTATAAAGATTGTTTATTAAATAAAAAGATTCATATTAGGAAAATGAATGTAAAAAGTTCCCATTTACATGAAGTTTACACAGAAGAGATCAATAAAAGAGCATTAAGCTCAGAAGACGATAAAAGAGTTATTTTAGAAGATGGTATACACACATTAGCATATGGACACTACAAACGGAAAGAAGAAAAAAACAATTTATAGGTCAAAGAGGTCAAATAGGTCAAAGAAATATTTTAGAAGAAAAAAAACAATTTATAATTAAAAAAATGGAAATAATTAATAACAGTTATCATAAACATATCAATGTTGAAGGAATAATTTGACCGAATGAGCCACTAACAAATTTTCAATTGATCAAAGCAGCAAAAAAATTAAAAATAAAACATTTTAAAGGTGTATTTGTAAGAGATGAATTACCTAAAAATACACAAAAAAAAGAATGTGGAATATTAAATACAAGAGATTCAAGTACGGAGGGATTTCATTGGATTTGCTGGTATAAAAACGAAGATAAAAAACTAAGTTTTGACTCTTATGGATAACCACCACCAGTTGAAATTGTTAATTATTGTAAATAAAAAGTCTTGTTTATTATAATAGTGAAAGAGTTCAGTTTGGAAATACCTCATTCTATGGAAATTTGTGTCTATATGTTTTAAAAAAACTATATGAAGGATGTGATTTTCAGAATATTATTAATAATCTATGGTAAAAAAATTTTCTATATATATATGAAAATGACTGTTGATAAATTCGGACGCAATAATAATTCAGCTGCAAATCAAGTAGCAAATGGTTTAACATCATCTCAAGCTACTAACTTGTTTATTAGGAGAAATGGACAAAATATTGCAACTAGTAACATGAATTCTAATAAATTGATAAATGTAGCAGAACCTACTAACTCAAATGACGCTGCTACAAAAAATTATGTTGATAATATAATACCTTATTCTAGAAGTTTACCAATAATACCAAATTCAAGATTAACATGCATGGGAGTAAAATCACAGACTCTTGCACCAAATACAGGTGCTGATGGATCAGCAATTTTTATTCAAAATGGCGGTCCTGGTATTCTCAGAAAACTATGGTAAGCAATTACAGGAACAAGTGCTACTGGAACTGTACCAGGTAACGTATTTATTAAAATACACACAGATAATACACTTTGAATAGGAAACTCTTCTTCTACATCTATTAACGGAATAAATGGTATAGTTTAATCACTGATTATTTATTTTCTTCACTTGGTGGACCATATTATGCAAACTCTTTACAAGGATGTAATGTATCTACTAATACTGGATTAGGATACTTTACACTTGATTTACCATCTAAAGCCAATCTTGCAATTGAACTGCTCAATAAAACTGGTAATACACTAACATATTGGCTACAACCTTTTATTACATTAAGTCCATCAATACCACAATCAATTTCATCTCTTAAACTATACTCATCAACATTTAGATATTTTAGATATTAATACAGTTTATGGTAGAGAATGTATATTATTAGATACAGTAGGTATTAGAAATGGTGTTTATTTAAAATATGCTAGATTTCATGCTGTTGGTGCATCTAGAAATTGGTGGGAATTAAGAGTACGCATGTATGACACACTCAATTCTCCTATAAATGTTATACAACTCTGTTATACAACCTTGGACATTATATAACTATAGTAATAATACAATATTTCCTGGATATGATGTTAATAGTTCATGTTTTTACTGTTCATCTGGTTTAGAAAATGTTTATCTTTCTTCATGGAACCATGCTAAGGTAGCCTCATTTAATAATACATCATCTGGACTATTTTATCAATCAAAAGCAACAATAAAGTCTACTTTCTCATTTTACATAAATTATACCAATTCAATGCTTAGTGTTCCTAATGGAAGAAGATTAGTGGTTACATTATACTCTGGGGATATACAAATTAGACAATATGGAAAATTTTATGTTTTAAAAGGACAATTTTACTATTACGCTTACCTTAAAAAAAAAAATTTGACTCAGAAATTATGGTTATGATGTAACCATAATATAATAATATATTATGGTTGTTATACTACCATTATTTTATTTTTATAACTTTTTTATTTTGGCTCAGAAATTATGGTTAGGATCATAGCTTAAATATGATATGAAATTATGGATGAAATTATGGTTGAAATAAACTTTTTGGCCCAGAATCGGCCTTTTTCTTCTACTTTGATAGTAATAAAAAATATATACCAAGTTAGAAAATACATTCACTATAAAAGATACATACATTTGCTACTCTGAATTATTTGTGAAGTCAGATATTTTGTTGATTTTGCTAAATTAGTAAATATTGATTTTGCCAATTCAGTAATTTTTGGTGTTGCTTTTATTGTATTTTGTTGAACTAAAAAAATATGTATGTTTGATAGTAATAAAAACTATATACCAAGTTAGAAAATAAATTTACCAAATAAGATACATACATTTGCTACTCTGAATTATTTGTGTAGTCAGATATTTTGTTGATTTTGCTGAACTCGTGAATGTTGATTTTGCTAGTTGAGTAATTTTTGGTGATGCTTTTATTGTATTTTGTTGAACTAAAAAAATATGAATGTTTGATAGTAATAAAAAATATATACCAAGATAGAAACTACATTTACTAAATGAGATGCATACATTTGCTACTCTGAATTAATTGTGTAGTCAGATATTTTGTTGATTTTGCTGGACTTGTGAATGTTGATTTTGCCAATTGAGTAATTTTTGGTGTTGCTTTTATTGTATTTTGTTGAACTAAAAAAATATGAATGTTTGATAGTAATAAAAATTATATACCAAGATAGAAACTACATTTACTAAATGAGATGCATACATTTGCTACTCTGACTTAATTTTGTAGTCAGATATTTTGTTGATTTTGCTGAACTAGTGAATGTTGATTTTGCTAATTGAGTAATTTTTGGCGTTGACTTCATCGAATTTAGTTGAACTAAAAAAATATGAATGTTTGATTGTAGTAAAAAATATATACCAAGTTAAGAAATAAATTTACTAAATAAGATACATACTTTTGCTACTCTGAATTAATTGTGTAGTCAGATATTTTGTTGATTTTGCTGGACTAGTGAATGTTGATTTTGCCAATTGAGTAATTTTTGGTGTTGCTTTTATTGTATTTTGTTGAACTAAAAAAATTTGAATGTTTGATAGTAATAAAAATTATATACCAAGATAGAAACTACATTTACTAAATGAGATGCATACATTTGCTACTCTGACTTAATTTTGTAGTCAGATATTTTGTTGATTTTGCTGAACTAGTGAATGTTGATTTTGCTAATTGAGTAATTTTTGGTGTTGACTTCATCGAATTTAGTTGAACTAAAAAAATATGAATGTTTGATTGTAGTAAAAAATATATACCAAGTTAAGAAATAAATTTACTAAATAAGATACATACTTTTGCTACTCTGAATTAATTGTGTAGTCAGATATTTTGTTGATTTTGCTGGACTAGTGAATGTTGATTTTGCCAATTGAGTAATTTTTGGTGTTGCTTTTATTGTATTTTGTTGAACTAAAAAAATTTGAATGTTTGATAGTAATAAAAATTATATACCAAGATAGAAACTACATTTACTAAATGAGATGCATACATTTGCTACTCTGAATTAATTTTGTAGTCAGATATTTTGTTGATTTTGCTGAACTAGTGAATGTTGATTTTGCTAATTGAGTAATTTTTGGTGTTGACTTCATTGAATTTAGTTGAACTAAAAAAAAATATTTATGTTTGATAGTAATAAAAAATATATACCAAGTTAGAAAATAAATTTACTAAATAAGATCCATACTTTTGCTACTCTGAATTAATTTTGTAGTCAGATATTTTGTTGATTTTGCTAAATTAATAAGTGTTGATTTTGCTAATTGAGTAATTTTTGGTGTTGCTTTTATTGTATTTTGTTGAACTAAAAAAAAAGAATGTTTGATAGTAATAAAAAATATATACCAAGATAGAAACTACATTTACTAAATGAGATGCATACATTTGCTACTCTGAATTAATTGTGTAGTCAGATATTTTGTTGATTTTGCTGAACTAGTGAATGTTGATTTTGCTAATTGAGTAATTTTTGGCGTTGCCTTCATTGAATTTAGTTGAACTAAAAAAATATGAATGTTTGATTGTAGTAAAAAATATATACCAAGTTAAAAAATAAACTTACTAAATAAGATACATACTTTTGCTACTCTGAATTAATTGTGTAGTCAGATATTTTGTTGATTTTGCTGGACTAGTGAATGTTGATTTTGCCAATTGAGTAATTTTTGGTGTTGCTTTTATTGTATTTTGTTGAACTAAAAAAATATGAATGTTTGATAGTAATAAAAAATATATACCAAGATAGAAACTACATTTACTAAATGAGATGCATACATTTGCTACTCTGAATTAATTTTGTAGTCAGATATTTTGTTGATTTTGCTGAACTAGTGAATGTTGATTTTGCTAATTGAGTAATTTTTGGCGTTGCCTTCATTGAATTTAGTTGAACTAAAAAAAAATATTTATGTTTGATAGTAATAAAAAATATATACCAAGTTAGAAAATAAATTTACTAAATAAGATACATACTTTTGCTACTCTGAATTATTTGTGTAGTCAGATATTTTGTTGATTTTGCTGAATTAGTAAATGTTGATTTTGCTAATTGAGTAATTTTTGGTGTTGACTTCATCGAATTTGGTTGAACTAAAAAAATATGAATGTTTGATTGTAGTAAAAAATATATACCAAGTTAAAAAATAAATTTACTAAATAAGATACATACTTTTGCTACTCTGAATTAATTGTGTAGTCAGATATTTTGTTGATTTTGCTGGACTAGTGAATGTTGATTTTGCCAATTGAGTAATTTTTGGTGTTGCTTTTATTGTATTTTGTTGAACTAAAAAAATTTGAATGTTTGATAGTAATAAAAATTATATACCAAGATAGAAACTACATTTACTAAATGAGATGCATACATTTGCTACTCTGACTTAATTTTGTAGTCAGATATTTTGTTGATTTTGCTGAACTAGTGAATGTTGATTTTGCTAATTGAGTAATTTTTGGTGTTGACTTCATCGAATTTAGTTGAACTAAAAAAATATGAATGTTTGATTGTAGTAAAAAATATATACCAAGTTAAGAAATAAATTTACTAAATAAGATACATACTTTTGCTACTCTGAATTAATTGTGTAGTCAGATATTTTGTTGATTTTGCTGGACTAGTGAATGTTGATTTTGCCAATTGAGTAATTTTTGGTGTTGCTTTTATTGTATTTTGTTGAACTAAAAAAATTTGAATGTTTGATAGTAATAAAAATTATATACCAAGATAGAAACTACATTTACTAAATGAGATGCATACATTTGCTACTCTGAATTAATTTTGTAGTCAGATATTTTGTTGATTTTGCTGAACTAGTGAATGTTGATTTTGCTAATTGAGTAATTTTTGGTGTTGACTTCATTGAATTTAGTTGAACTAAAAAAAAATATTTATGTTTGATAGTAATAAAAAATATATACCAAGTTAGAAAATAAATTTACTAAATAAGATCCATACTTTTGCTACTCTGAATTAATTTTGTAGTCAGATATTTTGTTGATTTTGCTAAATTAATAAGTGTTGATTTTGCTAATTGAGTAATTTTTGGTGTTGCTTTTATTGTATTTTGTTGAACTAAAAAAAAAGAATGTTTGATAGTAATAAAAAATATATACCAAGATAGAAACTACATTTACTAAATGAGATGCATACATTTGCTACTCTGAATTAATTGTGTAGTCAGATATTTTGTTGATTTTGCTGAACTAGTGAATGTTGATTTTGCTAATTGAGTAATTTTTGGCGTTGCCTTCATTGAATTTAGTTGAACTAAAAAAATATGAATGTTTGATTGTAGTAAAAAATATATACCAAGTTAAAAAATAAACTTACTAAATAAGATACATACTTTTGCTACTCTGAATTAATTGTGTAGTCAGATATTTTGTTGATTTTGCTGGACTAGTGAATGTTGATTTTGCCAATTGAGTAATTTTTGGTGTTGCTTTTATTGTATTTTGTTGAACTAAAAAAATATGAATGTTTGATAGTAATAAAAAATATATACCAAGATAGAAACTACATTTACTAAATGAGATGCATACATTTGCTACTCTGAATTAATTTTGTAGTCAGATATTTTGTTGATTTTGCTGAACTAGTGAATGTTGATTTTGCTAATTGAGTAATTTTTGGCGTTGCCTTCATTGAATTTAGTTGAACTAAAAAAAAATATTTATGTTTGATAGTAATAAAAAATATATACCAAGTTAGAAAATAAATTTACTAAATAAGATACATACTTTTGCTACTCTGAATTATTTGTGTAGTCAGATATTTTGTTGATTTTGCTGAATTAGTAAATGTTGATTTTGCTAATTGAGTAATTTTTGGTGTTGACTTCATCGAATTTGGTTGAACTAAAAAAATATGAATGTTTGATTGTAGTAAAAAATATATACCAAGTTAAAAAATAAATTTACTAAATAAGATACATACTTTTGCTACTCTGAATTAATTGTGTAGTCAGATATTTTGTTGATTTTGCTGGACTAGTGAATGTTGATTTTGCCAATTGAGTAATTTTTGGTGTTGCTTTTATTGTATTTTGTTGAACTAAAAAAATATGAATGTTTGATAGTAATAAAAAATATATACCAAGATAGAAACTACATTTACTAAATGAGATGCATACATTTGCTACTCTGAATTAATTTTGTAGTCAGATATTTTGTTGATTTTGCTGAACTAGTGAATGTTGATTTTGCTAATTGAGTAATTTTTGGCGTTGCCTTCATTGAATTTAGTTGAACTAAAAAAAAATATTTATGTTTGATAGTAATAAAAAATATATACCAAGTTATACCCCGTTCATACTGACGATAAAACACGTTTTATCTTAAAAGCGTATTAAATTGTTATTGCAAAAAGCTGTATAAAACAACAATAAAACAATACTGCAAGGTTGCTTTGTCAATATAAAAAGCATGTGTTAATATAAAACAACCTCGCCATGTTGTTTTATTACTGTTTTGCAGAGTTTATAACATTATAAACACAAAACACATTTAAAATAAAACGTGTTTTATCTCCAATGTGAACGGGGTATTAGAAAATAAATTTACTAAATAAGATACATACTTTTGCTACTCTGAATTATTTGTGTAGTCAGATATTTTGTTGATTTTGCTGAATTAGTGAATGTTGATTTTGCTAATTGAGTAATTTTTGGTGTTGACTTCATCAAATTTGGTTGAACTAAAAAAATATGAATGTTTGATTGTAGTAAAAAATATATACCAAGTTAAGAAATAAATTTACTAAATAAGATACATACTTTTGCTACTCTGAATTAATTGTGTAGTCAGATATTTTGTTGATTTTGCTGGACTAGTGAATGTTGATTTTGCCAATTGAGTAATTTTTGGTGTTGCATTTATTGTATTTTGTTGAACTAAAAAAATATGAATGTTTGATAGTAATAAAAATTATATACCAAGATTGAAACTACATTTACTAAATGAGATGCATACATTTGCTACTCTGAATTAATTTTGTAGTCAGATATTTTGTTGATTTTGCTGAACTAGTGAATGTTGATTTTGCTAATTGAGTAATTTTTGGCGTTGACTTCATTGAATTTAGTTGAACTAAAAAAAAATATTTATGTTTGATAGTAATACAAAATATATACCAAATTAAAAAATAAATTTACTAAATAACATACATTTAACATAACATACATTTGCTACTCTGAATTAATTGTGTAGTCAGATATTTTGTTGGTTTTGCTGAATTAGTAAATGTTGATTTTGCTAATTGAGTACTTTTTGGTGTTGATTTTATCAAACTTAGTTGAACTAAAAAAATATGAATGTTTGATAATAGTAAAAAATATATACCAAGTTAAAAAATAAATTTACTAAATAAGATACGTACTTTTGCTACTCTGAATTATTTCTGTAGTCAGATATTTTGTTGATTTTGCTAATTGAGTAATTTTTGGTGTTGACTTCATCGAATTTTGTTGAACTAAAAAAATATTTATGTTTGATAGTAATAAAAAATATATACCAAGTTAAAAAATAAATTTACTAAATAAGATACATACTTTTGCTACTCTGAATTATTTGTGTAGTCAGATATTTTGTTGATTTTGCTAAATTAGTAAATGTTGATTTTGCCAATTGAGTAATTTTTGGTGTTGCTTTTATTGTATTTTGTTGAACTAAAGAAATATGTATGTTTGATAGTAAATAAAAATATATTCCAAGAAACTAAAATTAGAAATTAAACCTAATAAAAAAAAGCATACTTTCGCTGCTCTGAATTGATTGTGTAAATAGATATTTTGTTGATTTTGCTGAAAAAGTGAATGTTGAATTAGCTAATTGTGTAACTTTTGGTGTTGCTTTCATTGTATTTTGTTGAACTAAAGAAATATGTATGGTTGATAGGAAATAAAAAATATATACCAAGTTTGAAACTTGGTATATATATTTTTTATTAACTAAAGTTTTCATTAGGTTTAATAATTAGTCTTTTAAATAAAATTACTTTAATTTTTTTATGACATGGTGCTTGAGGTTAGACAAACAGATTTAATTATTAAGCTTGTCTTACCTAAGCTTATCTTACTTATAGGAACTTGCACCCACAAGTGCAATACTTATGCATGTTAGAATATCCCTAGTTTCATTATTGGTCATTAATACGTGCAATATTTCATGGGCAATCATTATTAAATTCAAGAACCTAGTGCTAATCTTTTAAGCTTTTAATTAAAATTTTTCTGCATAAAACACTTCTAGAACATATAACATAAAAAGCTTTAAAGTTGCCTTTTATTCACTCAACAATGCTATATGACAATGGCTTTTAAATCTTTAGACAAGATGGTTATATAAATGACTCGAAACAATCATTCATCATAAAAATCTTTTATTTTCTAACTTTAGTCAATGAGTATAATCCATTATTATCATCTAAGCACATTGATTTCTTTTTCAGAGTTTCCATTTTACCATGTACCATTATTCTTTATTACAAGTATACCAATTGTATGTTTATGTTTTAAGCTTGCCTCTTGTGCTAATTTTTTGTTCTTTTTAATTCTTCTTAAAAGTATATTGGGTACCTGTAGGGCATTTGCCTTTCAGTAGTGTGTCCCAGTGTCCTTTGTCCCAATGTCCTTTGTCCAAGTGTCCTTTTAGTGTTGCAACATGGGGTTGACGTAGAAGTGGGTCTTTTATGCTGATTTTGATGATTCTTCAACGAGAGCTTTTAGAAGTTAATATTAAACGTTTGAAACGCCAATATACCAGAGTAGAAATTCCCTCAAAAAGGTCAATACTATAACCATTTCTTGATGAGAATTTGGTATTTAAACTACATAATTTGTTTGCTTTTACTCAACACTGATATAGTTTTATGCATATCTTTTTTGAGTTTATCATGCACAAATGCGATCTTTTTTAAGTTTATCACAAATTCTAACTTTTGAAACTAATTTAATAGTTTATTTGTCAGTTTGTAGTTAATATGATTTGTTTTTTGTTACTTTTGTTTTTATTCATCAATTGTTTTCTTATTCATCAATTGTTTATTTGTTCTGTTATTATTGTGAATTACTATCCATTTTGCTTGTTGTTGGTCAGTATCATTTTTAGTTTTATTCTGAATATATTTTCTAAGTAAAGCATTTATACATATTAAGCTTCAATTATGCCATTTACACATTTTTTACATAGTCTTATTTGTTTCATATAACCTTTCTATTTTGTGTGTTTTTTATCCCTAATTTTTATGCGCTTTTTATTTTAAATTACCCGTTTTCAATTGCTTTATAAAACTCAGTTTAGTGTGCATAGTTCTGCCTGGCTCTTCCCTATTTTATCTACTATATTAATGATGAAATATACGTAAACAATTATTAATAATAAAATTTTGAATTTATACCATTTTTTGCTTTTATACCAAACATCTGTCCAACACCTTTAAATATTTTTTCAGCCATGGAAACCCTGAGGTTTTCACGGCTAAAAAAATATTTGATGAAATATACGTAATCGACTCTGTTGACAGTACTGCAAACTTGTCATTGAAAGAAAATCGTGACAAGCAATTTATATAAGAAATTTGATATAAGATTCAACATTTTAAAAAATTGATCAAAAACAACCTGTAATTCAGTTTTCGAAAAAAGAGGATTCCATAGAATATATTTGCAAAGTTTCTACAAATATTTGATAACTCTAAAGCCAGTAGGTGTTAAATGAGAGTATGGATTTTTGGAAAGTGACAATATTGTGATAAAATTACAATCATCTTTGGAAGATGACACTCTGAATGATAATAATTTACTTTACTATTTTCAGAAAGTATAAAGCTCATTTATTAGATTTTAGAATATTTCCAACCCTCCCTTTTACTAAGATTCCTGTTTATTCGACAGGTGAGAGTACTTTAGCTAAAACTATTTGTTATTTTCAATAAGGATTATCTATTTATTTACATAATGATAAAATATAACAGTTGCCAATTTTATCTGCTATTTGCATGAATACTTCATATAATAAATCTAAAATTAAAAAATTAAAATTATATGTAAATATAAAAGGAAGGAAAGCATCACAAAAAAATTATAAACAAGTTTACATGTTTTTTAGTCATTGCTGAATAACTTTATTTCATGTTGACTTTTAGTAAACAATCAGTGTTGAAGACATCACAGTTTCTGTTATAAATGTAATTTCCTAAATCAGTTATAGCAGGAGACATATTAAGGTTGTGAACCATGCACAACCTAATATCAAAAAAATACTGACATGCTGTTAATAAAAATATTTATTACCAATAATGACAACTGTTACATATTTATTAACATAATTATGTGCTTCCATAATAATAAAAAGTAAATTTAGAAAAAACTTTATTATCCTAAACAGATAAAGGTTTATTATGAGATTTTTTTTTTTTTTGTGGTTTCAAAATATATGTTGAAAAGCCAAAAACAAAATCTATTTTCAAGTAGATAAACTAAGATTAGCAACATTAGGAATAAAAAATGAAATTGCCATAATCATATGAGGGGTATGTCAAGCTATGAAAATGTAGGCCAACATTTACTGAGTCATGAATGTATAATTTTTTGTTTGTTTTTAGTTTATCAAGGTATTTCAAGATGACCTATCGGTTATATTGCAAAAGATTGCTAAATAACATTTAACAAGGAAGGTCATGGTTTTTTACAGGTGTCACTTATATGGCTGGAGTAGGCATTTCACCTTTACCTCTGATTCTGAGGCCATTCTCTAACCACTTCCCCATGGCCGCTTAAAAAGACCTTCAAGATAGTTACTTACACCTGAGTAGGAATAATTTTACAAAACTATAAAAAAGTAAAAAGCTACTAAATACAAGGTCCCGTACTGCACTATCACTTGTCTTTTTTGTTTTTGGAAGATTGTTTAGAATTTTTTATCTCACTTTTATTGTACGTTTTTAAAATTCTATTTAACAAATTTGAGACCTTGCTTAATAGACTAATGGAGCCAAAATTTTGGTCAATGATTGTAAAACTTAATGCAAATTTTATAATCAAAAAATTTTCCATCAGAAAATAAAAAGAAATAAAGAGTTTTTTTGATTACTAATTTTTTGACAAACTTATGTAAGATTCCAATTCAATGATGATTTATTGTAAAAAAGATATTCTTTCAATAAGTTTGATAAGATGTTGCTCAACATTGCCTGCCTTCAGTAGAATTGTAGTTTTCTAATTTCTATAACTTGTAGAAAACTGCACTAAATCTTCGTAGAGAACTGCACTAAATCATAGATTATCATGAAACTTAAAAAAAGATATAAAAGATTTTATAGATTTTTTACTTTTTTTGGTAAGTCGAAACAAAGTTTATGGGGTGTTAAGACTAGACTATGAGAGCTCAAAGATTTTGGTATTTTTTTGCAATTTATTTTAGGATTTGTACTTATTACAATACACCTATCGGTAATATAATCTACTGATGGGGTTGTGGACAGATATCAGGTGACAAACTGGAGCCCACATGCCTCACTTTCAAACAATGTTTTTTAACTGGTTGTGACTGACATGTTAATCATGTTAAACAAAAAAACTGTTTTAATTCTGTTTTTTTAATGCATCACTGAAGATCAGAAAAACAGTCCTTTTGTTTAACATCATTAAACAAAACAATAATCAAGAGTCTCATTAAATGAAATATGTTGTTAAATATATATTAAATATATTATTTCAAAAATATTTTTTGGGTTGCACAGTATTTTTGTTTGTTTTTTCAAGCAATTTTTTCATTTTGAACAAAAATTATAATCTGAAAATAACTTTAGACAATTAAAATATTTTTCCCTTTAGGGTTAAGCAGTACCTGAAAATCACAAGATCTTCTCATAGCTAAAACACAAACCACCACATCAAATCATTTTCACATTTTACATTCATAAAATTGTATTTCTTTAATTTTGAAAAGTATATAGTAAAGAAATTAGTATAGACATATATACATAGCAAAGAATTAAAATAAAAGGCAAGCCAGTACAAAAGACCTATTTATCCATTATATCAGAAGAACAGAAATTAAAGAAGAAACTATAAAAAGTAAACATTTTTAGGTCTTTACAAAAATATCTTAATGTCTATCTAAAATTTAGATTTTTCTATAAGCTATAATAATCTACTACATTTCTATTGAAAGTGTACATAAAAAATAGTTTTATCCAAACAATTTCAAAGAGTATAAAAAGCAAATGAGTTATTTCTGTAAACACTTTTTAAGCAATTGTCTGTAGAAAAGTAATTTGTAAAAAGTACATTATCAATCTTTTTATAAAACAAGCGCTTGACATGAACTTTTTTTTACTCTAAGTATTCGCCCCCAGTGTAACACTCTCTAAAAACCCATTGAAATTTTTTTTTTTTTATATATTAATAAAAATGAAAATTTATTAATAGGGTTTCATAGTTTATCTCCCAAAAAATGTAAGGAAAATTGGTAAATAAACGACTTGAAGTATCTATAACTTTTTAATGGGAAAATATTTCTTACAAAGTTTTTTAATGAAAATTGTTCCCAGACTCCTATAAAGGTAATTTTTTGAAAAATATTTCTTTTTTACACTATTATCAATAATGTAAAGTTTAAACTTCGAAAAAAAAAACTTCTGAAATTTACTTTTCTTAAACAGCAAAAATTTAAGACCTCCCCATTTCGCACTTTTATAAATTAATCTCCATTAATCGTTCAAACCTAATAATTAATTTAAAAGCATCTCAATTAATATTTCAAAGTTAATAATTTTTCCTAAATCTCTAAGTTATGTAGTGCTTAGGTTGTTTAGATATTATAATTACAAAGCACAACTGTTAGGTAAAAAAACTGTGGCCAAGTTGTCAAAACAAAATATTATATGTGTTGTCATATAAGGTATGCAACCACACACCTCTCCTGAAAAAGCTTGATATATATATATATATATATATATATATATATATATATATATATATATATATATATATATAACATTTTAAGTTTTACTATAAAATTTATTGAAAGCAACGCCAAAAACCACTCATTTTCCAGCATCAACATTTGCTTACCATAATTAACAAATAATAAAAAAAAAGAGTAGTAAATAGAAGTTTACAATAGAAACTCGGTAATATGAATTCTATATCCTCAACATGCACAAATATTTTTTATATTTAAGAATAATATTAAAGAAACTGGAAATTACATTTACAACAGAAACTGTGATGTCTTCAACACTGATTGTTTACTAAAAGTCAACATGAAATAAAGTTATTCAGCAATGACTAAAAAACATGTAAACTTGTTTATAATTTTTTTGTGATGCTTTCCTTCCTTTTATATTTACATATAATTTTAATTTTTTAATTTTAGATTTATTGTATGAAGTATTCATGCAAATAGCAGACAAAATTGGCAACTGTTATATTTTATCATTATGTAAATAAATAGATAATCCTTATTAAAAATAACAAATAGTTTTAGCTAAAGTACTCTCACCTGTCGAATAAACAGGAATCTTAGTAAAAGGGAGGGTTGGAAATATTCTAAAATCTAATAAATGAGCTTTATACTTTCTGAAAATAGTAAAGTAAATTATTATCATTCAGAGTGTCATCTTCCAAAGATGATTGTAATTTTATCACAATATTGTCACTTTCCAAAAATCCATACTCTCATTTAACACCTACTTTGCAAATATATTCTATGGAATCCTCTTTTTTCGAAAACTGAATTACAGGTTGTTTTTAATCAATTTTTTAAAATGTTGAATCATATATCAAATTTCTTATTTAAATTGCTTGTCACGATTTTCTTTCAATGACAAGTTTGCAGTACTGTCAACAGAGTCGCTTTCAAATGAAACACTGGTAAAAAAAAAAAACACTGGTGGAAGAGAAAGGATTGTATGCTTTCTAATAGACCTGCTCATTCAGCCAAGCTATGGTATTTACAACTGCAAGTTTGCTAAGACACTCAAAAGACTCCACTGGATTTAAATTTTGTTTTTTTAGTATCCCTTTTGCAGATAGTAAAGCAAACTAGAAAACTTTTGGTTGCTCATTTATTAGTTGCACAAAAACACTTTTTATTTAACAGCTAAATCCATGTCTTCAAGGTTATTTATCATAAACAATAGTGTTGTATAAGAGGTCTTCCATAAATGTGTATGCAGTATGGGGGAAGGAGTTACCCAAAAACATTTGAATGCATACAAGAGGGAAAAGGGGTATTGAAGAAAGCAAATATGTACTTTGTTTGATTACCTCTTGTTTTCTATTTCTCCCAAAACTTGATTTTTTTTTTCTTTTCTTAAAAAAAAAAACAGAATTTCACGAGTTTAAAAAATTAATATGGTGTTATGTAACATAGATAGATCGAACTAATTAATAGTCTTTTTTGTTCTTAATGCTTTGAAAAAATTTTTCATTAGGGAGAAGGATGATTTTGTAATGAATAATGCTTAGTGAGGTGGGGGAAGACGTTTAAAGCACAGATACATACAAGGGGTCCTAAATTAGTGATTTTACTGTGTACATACCTTATGGATGCCTCCTTGGGTGACAACAATGTTGCATCATTTCAGCACAATTGGTCAATTTCACTGGTGCAAAACATGCCACAACAGTTAAAATTACATTAAACTTCTTATCATGTCTTGCAAATGCAATTTTTCAATTTCACAAAATATTCATGCATTGTGTGTAAGCTACTTCAGCAAGTTTTAGAATCTAGCATTAGCAAAGGGGTTTCACCAAATTCCTCTACTATGTATTTTTGAAGCGTTAATTTAATTAATTTTTGTTGGAAAATGAATAAACAATTTTACAATAGTGTACACCTTAGTGATCAACAGCTACAAATCATCAGTCAGTTTAATAGTGCCATCTTTTTCACTCATCACAACTTGAAACAGGAAAAGCTTTCTTTGTTATCATTGTTTATGTTTGCGTCACTGTTAGTATTGTCAATAATTTTTTTTTGGCTCTAAAATTTATCTTTGATTAACATTTACATTTAAAAACCTGCAATTTTTCATTGATGACTACTCATCAAATGTCAAACTGAATCGCATCCATTTCAACCAGGCATAAGTGAACTAAGAACTACCATAGTTTGAATTGTCTTCACTGATTTCAGAACATTTAACCTACAAGCTTTTAGCGATGTTCTTAGTTCAGCTGATGTGACATATATGCTAAAGGACAGACCTTCAAGGGTGGTCAATCTAGAAAAACTGCAAACAACAACTTGATGATTTGGTTTTCGAAGAAATCGGTGATCAGATTTGGGTATTTTGAATGATACCAACGAAGCAAATGAAAACTAAGATATTAAGTATGCTGTATATTGGAGCAATTATCTCTTTAGCAAGTTCATTTCATGGTTTGTTCTTAAATGGGTATCGATTGCACTTGTACTTTTACCATGTGGTTTTATTTCTTAGTTGTACTTTTTATATTTTGCAGGTTATTTTTTTCTATCAAGCAGAGAATATAACCACAAAGACTATTTATCAACTTGTGGCCCAATATTTTTTGGATATGTTGAGTGTTTCTGGTTATTAAAGTTTTATAAATAAAGTTTTATATGTATAAAGTTTTTTTATTGAACGTAATTATAATTACTTATAAAATTTTATAACTATAATTACTTTTAAAATTTTATGTGACATGCCATGATAATTTATAGCATAAATAATGTCATACAACCTATTATCTGGAGTAATAAAGACATAAGTGAGAGTCTTAATTAGTGTTTAAAACTAGTGTGCAAATTTGAGACATTTTTTGTTTTGTCTAGGAAAAGACAAATTTTCTTGTCAACTTAATTGTTTTAAATTTTGAAAAGTATGCATAGGGCTGTGCATCATCGAAATCTACATGACCCACAGTGCGATTGTAAAGGACAAAAACATTTGGCTTCATAATTAAATTATATCTTCTGTTACACAATTTAGCAATAACTGCTTTGAGAACAGTAGACAGTAACATATGTTTTTTTACCATCTTTGTAAGTCACACATAACAAAGGATTTTTTCTATATTAGTAAACCTCTTTGTTTTTTAATTTTTATTTAAGGCAAATCTCTGGCAGGCCTTTGACTTTGTTGACTCTCAATGTGCCTGTTGCTGTATGCGTGTTTATATTCATATAAATCTAATTTTTTGATTTTTTGAATTTATTGATTACAAATGCATGGAATTCTTTTATCTCTAAAAGATGCCAGAGAACCACACATCTAAATGATAGTGATGATATATTTGACATGTGTGGTTCTCTGTTCTAGGAGATAATCAACATCAGAACCAGATCTACATATATACAAAAATTTAAAAACTCTAAACTGTCAGATTAGGTGATATAATTGATTTAACTAACAACTTTTAAATAAAAAAAATTTTAAACTTGATTGCTTTCATCAAACAAGCTATCGTTGCTGCCTCCTAAAATTTCTTTGCTGCTCATAGTTTCAAATAATCTTTTTTTAAAAATAGGGATCTTACTGCTCTGACAGCAAAGCCACTATCTCCTCCTCTACTGGCTCCTCTACTCAAAGGGTTAAGTGGATTAATATAGTAGAACATAAGAGCAAGTATCTCTGCATATAAGCCATCTAAAATAAACTAATATTAATCTGGGAGTAAGAAAACAAAAGGGGATAGTTTTCAGTAACTTCTAAAGACATACTAAATAAATACTTACAATGCTTAGACATATCTGTCTAAGCATTGTAAGAATAATGTAGGTATAAGGAGGTGAAAAATAATTTTTTACCTTTGAAAAATATTTTATGATTTTGTTAAAATGATTATTTTCTGTTATTATAGTTTATAAAATAAAATAAATCTACTAGAAAAAATACTTACAGTTACTACTACTTGTTGTTTGGGTTGTCAGATGTTGTATTGTTTTTGCTGATGAAGCTAATGTTGATTGTGCTAAATAAGTGGTTTTCGGTGTTGTTGTAACTAAAATAAAAAAAAACTAAAGAAATAAAATTCATAGATGAATAATATTAAAATCACGTAAAAAAAAATTAAAATATAACTAATACAAAAACATATAAATTTGCTTTTGATGCAGGTAATTTCAAAATGATGAAAAAAACTATAGATAAAAACTACAATTGTCTTAAATATAAATTTTATTGTCTATGTAAGATTTTTATTTTTTATAGTCAGTAAAATTTTTATTTTACACAACTCTTAAAAACTAAATTTTATGACAAAAAAAATGAATTGTGAAACTTAGATTCTTATTAGATTGTAAGAAACCCTTGCATTTAAAAAAACAAGGATTTACTAAACTAATGAAACAACCAAAATGTATATAAAAAAATTTATTTTGTATATTGTTTATATGCTTTGTTTATTTTATATTTCTTATTAAATTAATATAATTAGTGTTACTTTTTATAAGTTATAATTTTTGTCAACTTTCTAAGTTTGAAAACTTATTCTTCTTTTTCATTATATTTTTCTCTCAGGTATTTACTTTTTGTGTGTGGCCATTACGTTTATTTAACTGCCAAAATTTTTGGACTGGTCCGTAACGATTAGTAAATCGTCATCAAGCATAACTAGTTTCCTATGCGATTACAATTGTCACAGGCAAAAATAATAATCTAAGGAAAACAACTAGATTAGTTTTTACAATCAAAAGCCAAATAAATTTATGCTAAGGATTTTAATCCACCATAATATTTTGGAGTATGACCTGGCTGGTTTGACAAAAATTCAGAAATAAACCTGTTTGTGTTATACAAGACTGTATGACACAAACAGCACAGACATATTTTTATTCCGTCTGCTTTTCAATTGCTTTACAAAAAAACATTTGAATCAGGAGTAAAAAATAACTAGCAAAATAAAGAGAGGCAAGTAGTAGATGCAAGTAGTAGATGCAAGTACTAGATGCAAGTACTAGATGCAAGTAGTAGATGCAAGTAGTAGATGCAAGTAGTAGATGCAAATTTGAAATAGATTATATATATATATATATATATATATATATATATATATATATATATATATATATATATATATATATATGTATATATATATATATATATATATATATATATATATATATATATATATATATATATATATATATATATATATATATATATATATATATATATATAGTTTCCATGAGAGGTCATTAGTAAAGGATAATCTAAGAAGACAAATATCTATGTGATAATTTAAAAAGACAAGAATGTAGAGGGCTCAGTAAGAGTGTTACCATTTATCAATATAGGAATCAATGTTGCAATAGTTGTTAGCTGTAAATAAATGAGTTTTGTTTGAGTTAGATTTTGACACCCACTGCAAGCCCCAGGCTGTGACAGAAGAGATCAGATTCAAGATTATCTGCATGTTCTAAGCAATCATTAAGAAAATTTCTTTTTGTCAATATTAGTATATTAGTTTTGCATCAACAAAATAGAGATAAGATTGAACCAAGGAGTAAACCTTGTGATTTTGATTGGTAGTTTATTGTTAGCCAGAAGTGGAATTAGATATTTGAAATCTGTATTGATTGTTAGAGAGTAAGCTGTTGAACTCAAGATGAGATATTACAAGTTTTTTTATTTAAGGTTCTTTTCTTATAATAGTAGGAAGACTGATTAGACTGATAGTTAGAGGGGTCAGACTGATGCTGAGTTTTTAAAAAATTAAAACCACTTATACTAACAGGTAAGAAAACAAAATTCAGTTAAGTACTTGTTAAATAATTTAGAAAAAAATGAAGAGAATGCTGGATGTCTGTACCAAAAAAGGAGTTTGAGTAAAAAAACTTTTTTAGCGACATTAATGAGAACATTAAAGTCACCAATAACAACAATATTAGCTGAGGAATAAAAAGAAAATCAATTTCATCAGAAATTATATCTAAAAGAGTGCATTCTTGAGAATAGGAGAACGTTAAAGTTCGCAGAGAAAGGTGATTGAGTCAAAAGAAGCTAAATGAAAGCATACAAAAGAATGGTGAGAAGATTCATACCTGATTTCTTGTAGGTGAACTGATGTATGAGTATATTCCCGGGCCAAGCATGTTACTAGTGAAGTCCAATATTGAGATCCAAATTTGAAAAAGCCAAATTCAAGTTAGTCTCACAAAGAGACTATCTATGCACAACATAGTCTCTTTGTGAGGCCATTTATGTGCAACATGGCACCATCCATGCACAACATGGCACTGCTAATACTCTGATACTTTGCAACTTTTAATGGAATCAGCCTCTCTGAGAGTAACCACAGAACTTGCCAAACCTTACTACCACCCACCCATTAAACCGAGTTTTAGAGCTATACACTCATTAGGAAATAACAAATAGAGTTGCATAGCCACTATCAAGTAGGTAGAAGTAAAAACCATGAGTGGAGCCACAAATATTCAGAGTTCATCATCCTTGACAGTAAAGATTGTAACACAGGTTAAAATCTATGCCAGCCTATTAGATGATAAAAAGGGAGAAATTACTAGATGGAGCAAGGTTGGTCAATTTTTAGCTAATCTAATTTTTTTGCTCATTAAGTCACAGCCTTGGATACCTTCGACAAGACTGTCACTGGATGCAGTTAACATCTGCCTAAAGTAAGTAAGATAATTAAGATAATCTTTGAGACACAATCATTAGTCAACCTAGTGTCCTAAGGCTAGGTGTACTTTAAGTTAGAGTTAACTTTTCCTAGCCTTTGCCTAGAAAAGCAAATCCTACAAAGCAATAAGGCATAAGACAGGTTGTACTGGATTATATGATACCAGTAGCAGGGTGATCATAATGATTCTAATACTGCCTTGACCTAAATTTACTGCAACAACTGGATTTAAAGACATTAAATTATTACTGGATTAAAATAATGGAAGACGTTACTGGAACAAATTGATGAAACAAATCACAGGAACAAATCCCAGGAACAAATTACTGGAACATATTACTGAAATATATTACTGAAACATATTACTGAAACATATTACATATTAACTATAGCAAAGTACAGGAACTGTTTTGTGCATCTGTAATATATAACTATGCTCTATGCTTCTGTACATTGACTTTATATTTTGTTACTTGTAATAATATCAGCCATCATTTGTAAATGTTTTTTCACAACTATATAGGATTTTTATTTGTGACTTATAAGATGATTATTGATTTTTTTTATTGCGCATAATATTTAGTGTTGTTCTTTTAGTCTTTATTATATTATATTTTGCTCTGTTTGAAAACTAATTCTTCTATATTTTTATTTATTTCGTTCTTCCCTCAGGAATTCACTGCTTTAGGAAAGAATGAAATAAATAATGATATAGGAGAAGAATAGACTGTTTGTCAGTGGAATATGTCCAAGTTAGTAAGCAAAATCAAAAGTCTGAGGTAAACCTATGCACAGGTATTTAAACCACCATGATACTCTTGAGTATGACTGGGCTGGTTTGACATATGTTCAGAGATAAACCTTTTTTTACTGGTCACTAACACTTTACAGTATGATTCAAACAAATTGGACCTATATATTACACTTATACACCCATATGCACACATACAGCCTATTACATCAATTAATTTTTTTCAAATTAAGTAAAAATATTTTGATTTAAAATTGTTGTTATCTTAATACTGCTATTGATTTAATTGATTTTGATTATCAACATCAGTATATTATTATCAAATTATAATATTATATACAAACTATTATAAACTATTATAATAATATATTATATAAATATCAATATATTATATAAATACTATATAGATTTATAAAAAATATAGATTATTAATATTAAAAAATTTAGTAATTTTTTCTCTTTTTAATTTAAAACTGTTATTTACCTTTATATGATGATAATACACTTTTATTTAAAGAACAACATTCAACTTCTTCTGATACATTCCAATTCCTTGTTTTATTCATAAAAACATCACCACAAGAAATATTACAACTTGACCATTCACTCCATTGTGTGCAGACTAAATCAACAAACATATTACGGTTTAATAATCACAATATTTAAAAGATATTGTAACAACCAGCTTCCTAATTTAAATTTAACAGTTCTGCATAAAAAGAGCTATTCATTTTTTTTTTTTTTTTTGAATTATTTGAACTTTTTATTGATTCATTATTTATGTTATAAATTCAATTTTTACTACTTATTTGAGTATGTAACTTGCATTTGAAAACTAAAAAAACAAACAAATCAATATCAAACTTTTAAAAAACTTCTACTACAAATTATTTTATATGCAAATAATTTAAGGTCAACATTTTTGGTTGATTATGGTTTCGCATTATTAGCTTATAGAATTTTACAAAATTTTTGAACAAATGAAAAAAAGTTTAAAATTAACAGACAAATGAATTTTTTTTTTTAATTTGAAATATAAAAAATCTAGTCTAAATCTTAATTTTGACAAACTGCCCATAATAATAATTAATTCTGCCATTTTCCTATTTTTATTCATCGGCATTGGTATTGGCATCAGCTTCTAAACAAATGAAACATTGATTGGAATTTGCATCGAAGTACTTAAAAATGCTGATATCATATTGGAAAAAACTTTTGTGGTCAGATGAGTCAAAATACAATCTCGTCTCATTGGATGGAGCCCAAAAGTGTGGCGAAAAAAAAGAGAAGCTTATAAATTGAGTTGTTTGCGAGGTGGTATAATGCATGGAGGAGGAAAAGTGATGGTTTGGGGTATGAGCTGAAAAAAAGTGGGGAAATTTACATTTATTGATGACAAAATGGATGCTTCAATGTATTTTGAAATTCTCAAAGCTAACTTGCAACCATATACTTAAAAATTAAGAATGGGAAGCAATTTCATACTCCAGCAGGATAACAATCCTAAACATACCGCTAAGAAAACGAAGGTATACTTTGACATAAATAACATCAGTGTTTTCAAATGGTCATCTCAAAGTCCGGGCTTGAATCCAATAGAAAATTTGTGGTATTTTTTAGATAGAAAAATTGGCTTACAAGCATTTAGACGCAAAGACAAATTGAAAGAAGCTATAATGAGAGCATGGGATAATATAAAAACAGAAAAAACCCAAAGTTTGATTAACTCAATGCCAAATCATCTAGATGAGGACTTCAAGGCTAAAAGAGTCCCTACTCGATACTAATTTCCATGGAATTTGATCAATTTGACATTATTTTTGAACTGTACGATTATTTTTTTTGCAACCAATTTTATGCATCATTAGATTAATTATGTAAAACTCAATAGGCTTGAAAAGCAATAAATTCACCAATACACAAATAAATTCTTTAAACAATACTTGATAAGATATCTAAAAAAAACTTTTAAATATTTTAACGGAAAACTCATTTTTTGATGCAATCTTTAAAACTATAATTTTTTTTAAGTGTACGATTATTTTTTTTGCATACTATATATATATATATATATATATATATATATATATATATATATATATATATATATATATATATATATATATATATATATATATATATATATATATATATGTATTTTTATATATATATATATATATATATACATATATATATATTTATATCTATCATGTTTTTAATATTGATGACATTTTGCTTTTTGTTTCTACATCCACCATTCTCTGAACGTGCTGAAATTCTTGATTTGCATTTTTCACATCATTTTCAAAAATTTTTTCCCTTCAATCTTGATTTATTACAACTTACAATGTTTTATAATATTTTCAAGCATAGTGTTGTTTTACTCTATCAATAAGTTTTTGCTTTTTAATATTTATTATTTTTTGTATTTGGAATCTATATATTAGTCTTTTGAGAATTGCTTCTAGATACAATTTCCATTCATTTTTCACAAATAATATCTATACAAAAATGAAGACAAAATTTTTATGGATAAAGTATAAAATACATATAATATAAATAACTTATATTTGAAACTGAAGAAAAACTAAATCAACTTATCAAAAATCAAGTTTAAAATATCAACAAAATCTTAAGAAATTATGATTTATTTATATTTATTAAATTAACACTAACAGGCATTAACAGGACATGTATTAAATTAGGGAAATGCAATAAAAATTTTAATTTCTATTAGTTAAGTATTGTGCCCTTCGATAACATAGAGAACCTAATTTCTTTTCTTTACCACATGTGGCAAAATAACTGCTAAGAGTACAAAAAAAAAAAACTCTTAGAAATTAGCCTCTTCACCTAAATCAATTTCATTTAACTCGAGGCAGAAAGTTGCATATGAAAAATCAACTTTAGAAAGATCTTTCATAAGTTTTCCATGAACTCAGAATATGGTCAAGTACTTTCAAACAAGGAGCTATACCGATAAAGAATTGATAGACATAAGTAATTCTTAAAATAATTAACTTTAAAACAAATGATAACAAGCCATTAAAACTACCACTATGGAGATCACCATTTAATAACTTCCAGATAATCTTGTTAATATTAGTACCATCAACTGTAATATTATAAAGACAATCCTCTGGTAAATCATTTCAATCATTATGATGTAAATCTTCTGGCAGTATTTTGACATGGTAGTTCTGCCAAGAGCAGTGATGTTTAATATTTTGAAACAACTTGGTTCTCTTAGTATGATCAAAAACAGCATAAAAGATCCATTTATTTTCTTTGCTGGGTAGTAGTTGATTTATCGAACATTAAAGTGAATGAACCTTGACATAACATCATACTAAAACATAGACGTTTCTTGAAGGACATCTTGAAAAATTTATAAAGCTTCTTGGCTATTCATACTAAAAGTCTGACTTATACTATCTGGAAACATTCTTCAAAATAATAAGGATGCTTCTTTTTCTGCTCTTCTTCTAAACTTCTGCTGCTGAAATTTTATTATTTATAGAATACTGCCATTTACTATTTACTATTTATTCATAGAGGCAATTTTAGTCTAACATTTCATATCATAGATGCGATTCTAGTCTAACATTTCATATCATAGAGGCAATTTTAGTCTAACATTTCAAATCATAAAAGCAATTCTAGGACTACCTTTTCTCAACCAATAGTTTTTAATTGAATCTACATAAAAATGATGAGATGTTTTTGAGAATCTAGTATTGAAAACTGATTTACATTTAAGCTTATGAAGGATGCTAATAAAGAGCTTGTAAACCAACTGAAAATATTTTGAATCACTTAAACATAATTTATAGACTGCATATTTAGAGTTCCTAAGATTTTTATGTTTTCCAATCACGCATAATTCCAATTAACTATTATACCTAAGAGTTATCTTGAATAATATACTAAAAACTAAGAATAGATGTCGATAATTTTACTAACTATATTAGTAAAACTACTGACATCTCTATTTAGTTTTTATATTATTGGCATTTCTATTGTACGCTTTACTTTCAAATTTAGTTCTTTATTAAGTTTATCATTCAATAACAAAATTTCAACAAGTGAAAAAAATGCAATACTTCAATTAAACTTTAAATAATATGATTTTAAAAAATTGATAAAAAATTAAAAACAAAGCGAATAAAATAATATAACCCAATCCAAAAAAAAAGCTTTAAGTATAAAAAATTTTATCAAAAAAAAACAAAAAACAACTTAACATTAAAATGATATAATAAATTAATAAAAAACAACCATAAAAAAATGAAAAGGTAAAACAAATGCCAACTTGAAAGAGTGCATGGCAAGATGACGAGTGACAATGGACATTAGATAAAAAAATTAAAACAACTAAATTTATTTTGACAACTACTTTTCTAACCTAAAGTTGATGTTAAACCGAGTTAAAGAATATTAAAATGTTAATATGAGATTAATAAAGAGACGAATGAATCTTAAAGACTGCTAAGAATCTTAAAGAATGCTAAGAAAGAATTATGACAAGTAAAAGATTTGAAAAGAAGGCCAGAGATTATTAAATATATGCTAATTAAAGAATCACAATAGCCCAGTGATACAATAAGAACATTGTGCAATTCATGTTAAACAACACATTAAAGAGTATAGTCGTAAAATATTAGTATAAAAAAGATACAAAGTATATATACATTTACCGCCTAAAAATAAATTTTGTAAATAAACAATAAATTACATCTACACACACTTAAATATATAAAATGTATATAAACATATATTTAATATTTAATATTTTTTTTATTTTTACTGCATTGATATATCAATTATTAACAGCTATTTACATATGCATAAGCTTAATGTTCCTAAAAACAATCAGTTAGGTGATACGTTAAAGATTAGTTAAAGGTTAGATAGGTGATATGTTAAAGTAATAGAGAAAAGTTTGCTAAATCAATATCTAAAGGCCAAGGATGCTCTTCAAGCAATGCATAGGTCATCCCCCACAACAGTTCTGTCTTATGATCAGGTATCATTGGTGTGTCCATCAGAGATGGATACTTTAATGACACAAACCCAAGGACAAATGAAATAATAAATAATAGATATGTGGCGTATGGTTTATGACATCTTGCTACAAAGCATAAACATTAAGATTAGCACACCAAGGACAACATCAAGGACACATAATAATAACAACAATAACCACATCTGCATACAAATAATTTAAAGTAACTTAATAGTATCTAAGATTCATAGTACATTCAAGAACTTAGTGAAAGCATAATCAAAATCTAAAATAGCAAACCAAGGACACATGATATAACATGTGACATATTTTTTCCATTTATATCTGTATATTTTTAGATCTTCTTCATAAAATTTTTATCCATAACACATATTTCCTGGTTGATTAATTAACATCATCAATATAACCAGACAAAGGGCATATGTATCATAAATACCTAGACATAAATATTTTTTAATGCATGTGTTTGCACAGCAAGAACATACAACAACATAAAATCTGCATAATATAGGTTTTTACACTAAGATTTCAAAGAACAATAATTTTTATCAACATTTATATAAAAAACAGTTTTACAAAACTTAACTTTTTAAACAATATTATTATATAGAGCTCAAGTGATAGCAAAAATAATGAATTGTGTGGCATCTCTATTCTTAAAAAAAAAAGTATATTTTTTATATATCCATTTTTATATAATATAAACATGTGGGTTTTTACATATTTATTCTAACAAAGTAAATCTATTTGCTAATCATATCATCAATATAGCAATCAGTTCAATATGAAGATTATTTTATTAAGAAATTTACAATAGAAGATAAAAAAATTCTTTAGGAAGAACAAGCTCCTAAATTATGAACTTTGCCTCATTAAAGTGATGAAGGGGTCTAATGAACAGAGCAATCTTCTCATAACATCCTTATCTCTTAGTTTCCAACAAAACTTTCTTGTAAAGTGTTCTCAAAAATTGTTGACACCATTATTTCTGCTCTCATGAGCTTCTTCAGATAAGAGGCCTATTGGAACTGGTTTGTCTCTTACAACTTGGATGACTAAACAATCATCTTGCCATTGCCAGCAAGCATTGGATACCATTTAAAATGTAATACATATGTTTTAAATGTATCTTTTTAATATATTTTAAGTTTATCTGTATCAATTGGATGCTTACAAAACAAAACACAATGAATGTTATATAGAATCTTCTAACAAGACCTTTATCAACTTCAAGTATTTCAGGAAAGATTTCATGGTTTCTAAGTTTCTACCATTAGATGTACCAGATCAATTACTTCTTGGAACATCAATAACAAGCCCAAGTGTATCTTTTGTTTTCAGCGGTGTTTGCATGAAAAAATCTAGGATCATTATATCTTGGACTTCTTCTCTTTCCAATATTTTCCAATAAGAGACATTCAAAACAATGAATCCAGAGATGGAGAGTGTTGATTCTCAGGTCCAAAAACATCTAATTAGGTTGTCCACTTTAGAAAATTTGTCCACTTTAGAAAAGTTATTCATTTTTTGAGGTTTAATCCACAATTTTAAATTGTGATATATATTTATGGATTAAATATAGTTAGATTGTACTATAATGATGTTTCTCATCATTATAGTACAATCTAACTTGAACTTGAAATGAGTTTATTGTTGTTGAGTTGAGCTCAAGTGACATAAAAAAAATTATATTCTGCTTTAACAATTTACTAATTTTCTTTAATATATTGCATTCTAACAGGAAGATAATATTGGGCTAAGGATGTTTTGGGGTTAGTCCATAAAACAATATCAGTTTCCTGAACTTTAAGATGAACAGGTATTGCACACAAAAGAAATAAAGATTCTTTATCTGGTACTGGCAATCTTTTTTCTTTATCTTTAATTCTCTGTTTATAAACAGACTGTCCAGTTAAACCATCGAATCCAACTTTGCTTATAACAAGAAGAGTATTATTTTGCTCTGGTAGTTTGGATTTACCCATGATTTTTCAAATCCTGTTTGCAGTGTGATTCATTGTTCCTTGAAGATTTACAGAAGCAATGTAGTTTGAGGAAACAGTTCTAGAATCTGCAATGCAGATTCCAGAACTGTTTCCTTTTTTTAGCTTAAGCAATATAATTATAGGCAGGGTGTAGCATACAATCTTTACCTAAGGCTCCTTGACAGATAGTTTGATAGTCAGCCCTAATCATTCTACAGTCTAAGATTAGAGCTAAAGCTTCTTCTACTGAATTCATTTAAAAGCATGATATATTACAGGATCCATCAAATTTACTTTCTATCAAATGTTTTAAAACTTGGCATTTGCCTTTTTTTGTTAAGATTAAGAATAAATGCATGAAACAGGCTTTCAATGGTAATTCTTACCACTGAAAGCCTGTTTCATGCATTTATTCTTAATATTAACAAAAAAAGTACCACTTGAGATAGCATTGAGAAATTAATATGCAAATTTCGATTTTTGATTCCTCACTAATTAAATTTACATATTTATTTTCCTTTAAACAAATAATCGAAAATATTTTTGTTTTTTATATTAAAACTTGGCCTCCAAACTTTATTTTGATTTAGCTAATCAATCAAAAGTGTCTACTTATGGAATGGTAAAAAACACATAAAACAAACAGTTAAACAAAATATATATTCTTTTCCTAAATTAAGCTTTCCTGCTATCTGACAAAATTATCTGCCATGGTATATTTTTTTAAAAATATCTAAAATTTAAATGAAAAATAATATTTAACGTTTAAATATAAAACATATACATGGAAAGTAGAATTTTGTGCAATAATTTATAACTCAACAGAAGTCTTTGACAAAATAAAAACAAAATTATAATAGTAAAAACAAACAAAAGAAAAATACAACAAAAACATTTTTAGTATTATTTTTAGTATATTAGTAACCGGTATAAAAATTAAGAGTCATCAGGGATAATTAAATATAATAAAATAAAACAAAAATTTTAATGACAAAATACATAGCTATATTTAAAATCTAAAAAGAATTATAAAAAGTAATAAATCAATCCATTTTTGGTGCTTTTGTTATTTGAGTGTTGACCCCAGGGTCCGACCTAACTAAAAGGAGATTGGGGAGTGTAAAAAACATTTTATATGAAAAAACTTACTTGAAATGCCATTGATAAACAAATTTTTTATTAAACCATCCTGAGCATCATACCATGGATCTGAAGCATATATTTTAACATTATTGAAACTTTGTGCTAGATAGTTAATTTCTGAGCAAATAAGCTCTCCATTAATCTTAACTGTATATATATAGAGAGTGTCATTTAAAACTTGACTAATCTCAATGTATGTCCATTGACTTATATTAATTGGCTTTGTTTTGAAATATTTAATAGGGCTCCCAATAATGGGGGCTGAAATGAAAAGACTTCCAATTCCATCTGTATGAAACCAAATACTCGGAAGTCTATAATCATAATTCTGGAACACTGAGTTTAAAATGAAATGAATAACACTATGCCAACCAGTAGCAAATGAATTAGGTTTTAAATAAAAAGATACTGCATATTCTTCATTCAGCTCAAATATCTCAGTAAGAATCTGTTGCTTCACCAATTGAATATCATTTTTTCCGAACCGACAATCTGAAATCAAAAAGACAAACATACTTATACTCTTTTAAACAATAATTTTTTAACTAAAAATTATAATAACAGCTTTTATAGTGGAAAAAAGACCAAATAACAACAGTTGAATGTTTAGTAAAAGTTCCAGTATTTGCCAATTTTAAGCCTTTTAATGAATATAGTTTAGAATAGTAACAAAATATAATTCAGTAACTTGTAAGTGGGTCAAAAAGTATAACAAATAAATATTATTATATGCTAATAAACCATACTTGATGAATATAGTTGGGTATTTAACACAATTCAGTCAGGTGAATTTTAGTTTTAGAGAGCTTTTTTTTTTTTATAAGGAACCAGTTGAGTACTTTTTAAGGATTCACCCTCCATCCTCATTTTATCTGTAGAATTGCCTCTGTTGCCATCTTGGATGAAGGAAAACAAACACAGTAAAACAGAGCAAAAGCTTTAAAACTAGAAGTACTTATGTGAATTTTAGCTCAGAGAATTTTAAAAATATTATGTATCATTATATGAACTTAAGATAAACTAGATAAGGCATTAAAATGGTGTAAAAAAAAAGTTGGAAGTACTCGGAATTGAACAGTGTCTTTGCAAGTTTGCTGCAACAGTTATTTTTTTCCAGAAAAGATGGAAAACTAAATGGTGTTAAAATCATAAGTACTTTGTTACTGGTTGTATGTAGCCTTTAATGAAATAGCCTTTACTTCATTTTTTTGAAATTTAGCTTAATGTATTCTACATATATATTATTTTTTTTACTAATCCTTTTATATAAATGTCTATAATATTAAATAAAAATGTTTCAGATGTAGTAAAACATGCTTACATTTGGCAGTTATTTTATTTAAAATGAAAGCAACTGTTTGATTTGGACTAACTTTGTTAATCTGCATTGATAAATGCGTTAATTTAAATAAAATTTTACACAGGGTGTAAATCTTGCTTCGGTCACAGTAATGAACTTCTATTGTAAAGAAGCTAAGTATAACTTTCAGAATAAGATAAAATAACTCACTGTTAAGGTATATGTTTTTGTATCACTTCCTTTTTTTTTCATATTGCTTAAAATAATAAATAGGAACTTATCCATTAAAAAAAATATTATTTTGAAAAATTTGAGCCTGGCTGTCATAGTTTTTTGTTTCCTTTTTATCAGGCAATAATAGAATATCAGATGCATTTTTCATCATGAATGTTTTGTCTTTTTTTTTTTTTTAAACATCTTTGCTAAGAGATAGAGAATAGAATTTGAAGTAAAAAAGTGTCAAACTCGGTAAAGAGATGCAACCTTAGCAGATGCTAATTTTGCAACTGATTTAATATATGGTTTCCAAGAAAGATTGGAAGTAAGAGTTAATCCTAGAAGATGAAGAGTAGATGACTCATCGGGTACATCACCGTTCGAAAATATAGGAAGATCTAACTTATTGCGATAACGATTGGCTTAAAAACATTGAGTTTTATCTGTATTGAAGTTCACCAGCCACTGTGAGTCCCATGCTGTAGCAGAAGTGAGATCCTTTTCAAGCTCAAATGCCCCCTCCAAGCAATCAGAGTGTTGGTTTCTTATCACAACAAGAATAAATGGTAGTATCATCATATAATATAAATATATGAAAATACCCATTTTTTGTCATATTATTAAACAGAATAAAGTGTAAAGTTATTGCGTTTAATAATATTATTTTATTATTAAACTTTTATATTATTAATTCACTATAGCACTAGCTCTGAAATTAAAAAAAATAGGAAATAAGGTAATAGACTACTTTTGATCGCCATTCCACAGGGTTTTTTTTTTTTTGTCGACATTGTTATATATGATTAACATGGTTGTATAGAGCTGAATTAGAAGTTAAGTGGGTCCAAAGTTATTGGAAAAACTGATGATTTTTTGACAAAGCGCTTTCTACCTAAGTATGGAAAATCTGCTGTAAAATGACACCGAAATAAAATA